>NC_065443.1:20219206-20522236 GCF_917563875.1 Diabrotica virgifera virgifera
CAGTAAATGTGTGGATTTAGGTAATTGATAATTATTTATTAATCTGTTCCATATTATTTCCCACAATGACTAACAGGCACAGTTTACCTTTTTTCCTACAGTATATCCAAATCGTTAAATAGGGGAGGTATAGTACCTACAGTGGCCAGCTCGATCACCGGATTTAAATTCTCTAAATTTTACGTTCCATCTATTTGGCCAGACAGAACTTCCAATTGATTTGTTACCATTTCATTAAACTCTCATGCAAAAATCAGACTGGTGTTTATTACCAACTGAGCATTTTAATAAGTGCAAAAAGAAGAACATGTCAAATGACAGAAATCATGTTGGTTAGTAATAGCAGTCTGATTTTTGCATGAGAGTTTAATGAAAGGGTAACAAATCAATTGGATGTTCTGTCCGACAAAATACATGGGACATGGGAATACATTCAAATTTTTAACCTGTTCCACAATTAAAACTTCCCCTGTTCCAGTGTTCCCGTACATCAAAGTTTGTCATCAGTCATCAACTTACTATTAATCTTGTTGCTAGCGTGATCCACGCCTATAAGAAATACCAGGAGTATGCACGAATATGACAGTCAATGAGGCGAAGAGTTGAATACTATCATATATCACGTATGAGGGGGGTGACTATGAACATTTGTTGTAGCTTTGTGTTGTGCCTAGTGAAATTCTTATTAGTGTTCCTTTCTGTTATTGTTCTGGTGTAATATTATTGTAGAGATATTTTATATTTTTGCATAAAAACGGTGCACCTTATAAAAAATAGGCATAAAATGTTTTTGTCACAAATTACACAAGGAATTCAAAAATAATTTTTAATTTGAAATATCTCAGTAGCGTACCGTTTTTTTTGCTAAAATAATTCAGAATATTACTCGCATGTGCGCCAATGATTAATATAAAATTCTTAAGTGTATATCAAAAAATGCACAATAACCATCTTTTAAAACCCATCATTTAAAATTTGTAGAAAAAATCATATATTTACAAGTGAGACTACTACTGGTTGAGAGTATGCAATAACTTTCCAGAACAAAGAACCTATTGACAGTTGTTTTCTTTCTTGCTATTGCGTCTCTGTGTAAAGTGTTTTCTTAGTATGTATCATAATTATCTTCGAATGATTACTGAATTAGAATATCTTTAATACCTGCAGATCAGATACTACAACATATAGGCCTGGATCCCGCGTACCAAAAAAAAAGTTTTTTAATACCAAGCTGAAAATTTGTTAATAGTTTAGCGGTATCTAGTCGGACAAACTTTGATGTATGGGAACACTGGAAAAGGGGAACAATAATTGTGGAATGTGAATTTAATTGTGAAACTTGTCATCCTGACAAGTTTATGATTGTGAAAACTAGCAGGTTGTTTTTAAGTTTATTCAATAGCAAACTTTATATAAATAAGTATATGAAAAAATGTTCGTTCGACAGGTTCAGGTTGGGCATTTTAAAAAGTCCGACACATAGAACATGTCAACTGACAGGAATTATGTTGGTGATAAATAACAGTCTGATTTTTGCATGCGAGTTTAATGAAAGTTTTCCAACTGATGACAAATCAATTGGAAGTTCTGTCCAACAAAATATATGGGGACGTTTTTGTAGTCTGACTTTCGAAACCTATTAAAACAATTAAAACTTCCCCTGTTCCAGTGATCCCGTACATCAAAGTTTGTTCGACTAGACACCGATAAGCTACATATTAACAAATTTTCAGCTTACTATTAATAACCTTTTTTTGGTACGCGGGATCCAGGCCTAATATTGATGGTTCAAAGATGGGAAACCCACGTTGCAATCGTTAGCTAAATACTTATCTTTTGAAACACCCTTTAACACTGCGCCTCGTTAATTAAGTTACATAAATCTTAAAAAGTAATTATTTACAATGGTTTATAATACATCTTTAACGTCGTACATGACTCTTTGGTTACCTATTTGCCATTTCTAGTTAAAATATTAGTCAATAGATTTTTCATAAGCCAATTTTCCTATTGTATTATATCTATACAAAAATGGTAGTAACAATGAGAAGTACCTACATCAATTTAAATCTTATATAATTTTGTCAGATAACCAGATTTGTAGCAAGCCAGAATATTGTATACAAAATGTGACCTTTAAATTTTATAAAAACATTAAACTATTTAGTACTTTCTCTCGAATGGCGACTTACAGACACCTCAGTTAAGGTTTAAGATTTTTATATTTAGAAAAAAAATCTATCAAACCCTATACTCTATACTATCACAAATATGATCAAAAAACATATAGGAGACCTAAAAACAAACAAAGATCAAGAGATAAAGAACTATAACGACTTAGTAGAACGAAACAAATAATTATAAGCCACACATCTTACAAAATACAGAATATTTTATTGCTACCAAAAAAAAATAGAGGTAAATTTATACATCATGGTATTTAGACCTTACCCTCGCAAGCGGGGTTCTGCAGGGTCTGAGTCTGGTTCTTTCTCTAGGTACCCGTAGGACCAATAAACTAAAAAAGAGAAAAACTCAAGACCAAAGGGCCAACTCAGGCCTTGGGAGAGTAAATCTCTCAGGGCTTTGGAGGGAGAAGATAAACCCAAGACGCATTTATGCATTACCTTCGTACCGGATGCAGATAGGTAAAGTTTTGAGTCCAAAAGGAACTTTAATATACTAATAATAAGTAACCATGGGCTGAGGCACATCTATGGCCAATCTGGGGTAGAAAACCTTCAGACAAAAGGATTTTATGGACCTTCTCAATGGATTCTGAATCTCGAGAAGAGCTCTAAAAATTCCAAATGTCGCCCTTTTTCGGTGTGAGGAAAGTAACTTTCCGATACAAAGGAAGGGAAGACAAGAACACTGGAGAAAAATCCAGTAGCAACTCGTTCCAGCGAAACAGGGGAAACAAATATCTGCAAAGGTGAAGGAATTCACCAGGACAAAGACAGGAGAAATAGTTCAAAACTAATAAGTAAAGAGAGGAAAACAGTCAAAGCCGTAGTAGGTCTGCTATCAGGGAACTGTATGTACCTAAATACATAGTCAGTTGAATCTGATGGGATTGGCACCTATTGGTATCTATAAAAGGGTTCGATGTCATTTTTATAAAAGAGGCCTAGCTATACCAAGATCAAATAGAAATAGACAGTTTGTAGAGTAGAATAAAGAAAAACATAGTCTCGGATAAAGTAAGCAAAAGACAAGCTTTTAAAATCGACAATAAACTAATAGATTAAGTATTTGGAATGAAACAAAAGTTTGCATTCTTCTTCTTTTGGTGTCTATTCGTTTCGAATATTGGCGACCATTCTGGCTATAATTATTTTATTAATTGATGCTTTAAATAGATTAATTGTTGTGGAGAACCATTTTCTCAGGTTCTTTCAATTCCTCGCTTTCCGAATACTTTGCCTTGTAAGAATTACCTTCAGTAATCTGTATTTAGTCCCGTTTCTCATTATGTGTCTGAGATATTCTATTTTTCTCCTTTTAATTCTATACATCACCTTTCTTTCTTTCCCCATTCTTCGTAGTGCGGTCTCGTTGGATATCTTGTCCGTCCATGATATCCTTAGGATTCGCCGGGATAGCCACATCTCGAAGGCTTTAAGTTTTTTCTCCATCGCTTCAGTGAATGTCCAGGATTCAACTCCGTAGTATAACATTGACAAGATATAATTTCGTAGGAGCCTTACTTTTTTAAAAGTTTACATACAAAGTTTTTAAATTTTGGTTTAGGTTTTAGAATATGTGTCGCACCACCTATTCTTATTAAGAGAAATGTATGGCTTAATTTCATAAAAGTATAAAAAATCTATTAACCATTTTGTTTTTATAAACAATTTTCATGATTCCATTACTAATCTTATTGCTAAAATCAATTACTAGATCTAGAAGGAGGACTTACCGAAGGCGCCATGGGTCTCGATAACGAAGAGTACGGACTGAACCGATGGTGGAAAGCGGTAGGGAAAACAGCCTTAGGTAGCTTCAGATCAGTGGAAGTACTAATGGAAGTGGGAGACGGAGATCCCGAGGAACTTGGAGTGGAGGCAGGTGGGGGAGTTATTTGAGGTCTGTGTTGGGAAGGAGGCCCGAGTAGACCTGCTGGTAGCCCACCGTGAATAGGACTTTGCCAAGATGTACTTCCTCCCTGGTTCCAAAGGTGAGTTGGGATTCCTAGAGGTATGGACTGCCGTTGTCCGAAGAACATTTGTTGGTTTGGCATGTGAGCGCTGTTAAGCAGGAACGCGTGGAGCTCACTGGAGTTATATGCAGATCCTGCGCGGCCCCACATCTGCAGCTGCGCACGGGCTTTTTCAACCATCGCCGCGGAGAAAAATGAGCTCGCGTTGTTGTTTTCGGAGTCCATGGAGTCACCTGAGTAGAGGCGAAGGGAGGATCTCAAAAAGTGCTGGTCCATGAAGAGACTATCCATGGGCTCTCTGAAACAAATAGAGAAACATTAAAATTTTGAGAACAAATCATATCAATATTAAGGTTAAAAACTATATTCAAAATAGACTTCAAATAATGTACAGTAAATTTTTCGTCAAATGTGTACTTAGGTATGTGCGTTTATAAAATTTTTTATTGGTTATTAGTAGCAGTAATAGTTTAAGTAAAATAATTATTATTTGTAATAATTGGTGAAAGAATTCTTAAGCAAGCGTCGTTTTGAATTTTGATTGATTTTCTACAGCTTGTCATACATTGTTTTATGACAAGAAAGTTAGAATATCTCGGACACATAATGAGAAACTGCACTAAATACAGATAACTGAAAATTATCCTTTAAGGCAAAGTATTCAGAAAGCGAGGAATTGGGAGAAGGAGAATATCATGGTTAAAAAACCTGCATGTTTGCAGTGTACCTAGTATGTCTTTACATTACAGATGGTGGGTAGGCTACACTTCAAACAAGTAAATGTGACTTGTGGGGAGCCATAAGATAACAAACCCCATATATACATACGGATTTCTATCCCTAACTTGGATTTTTTAATAATAATGTAACTCCAATATATTTTGTTAACAATTAAAAAGTTTTTACCAGCACTGATGATCTATATAGATCGAAAATGTTCTGTGATATAGACTTGGTCCTTTGAGGGATTTTTAACAAATATATACCTTTTATAAAGGATTTTTCAATAAATGTTTGTTTAATGTTTTATCAAACGTTGTAGAAACCATGCCTTATCAATATATAGATCTCAATATTTGAAAAGCCCTTTGTATTATACAGTTTTCGGAGTTTTTTTAAGATCCCATGCAAGATTGCAATTCCAATGCAAGTTTTTTCTACTATCTACATTTTCTTTTCGTAAGTAATAAAAGCTTCGTCTTTCAAACATTGCTCCTATATCGTTCTTGAAACCTACTTTGTAGTTGTTGGGTGTTTTCTCCATCCAGAGATCGAAAATTGTTACATAAAGCGCCACTGAATTTGTGGTGGAAGGCGGAGCATATGATCTCATTATCACCTCAGCGCGCAACTTTCCTCTCGCGTCTCAATATTATTGATTGTTTTTGGTTGATGCTGCAACGCCCGATCACTATGCCCTCCAGATTTCTTCTTAGAGATGGAACAAACGGTTACTTGGCTATAACTATAAACTACTACATACCTACAACTTTGCTAAAATAAGTAAAAAATAGAAAATAAAGGTATCCAGGTAGTTGGAAAAGTATCCAGGTAGTTGGATTGATTGTAGTTGTTTGGACGACCAGGTTCGGACTATATTATGTCAGACTATCTTTAGGATAAAAGTTGACCGAACCAATTACAGTACAAAAAGGATGAGTTAAAGCAGGTTTAGTACCTGCTGGATTATATCAGCCAAGTTAGAGAAAATACGTTACTGCTCTCATCAATGCAGCAGCAGTATCTTGATGAGAAGATATATAGATAGTAAAAAATAATGGTTGTATGAAATGTATAATATGACTGTTGTGTATAATATTAAATTTTTTAAATTATAAATAACAGAAAAAACACTTCTAATAATAACACAAAATATATGGCAGTAGGTAATAAGAATATGTTGCTTTTCCCATCAATACAAAAAAAATGACATGGACAACGAAATCAGGAGAATTATCCTCTTTGTTAGTTTCGCAATCAAAACAACTAGAATGTCTCAATAAGTAGAAAAAATAATATTTATAAAGCCTTATCTAATTTTACATCTATAATAACGTGTGGCTTAAAGTGTTGGACTTAATCAAAAAGATGGGAATTTACCGAAAACTTTTGAAATAATAGTCTCACCATATCTCTCTCTCCCCCTTGTCGTCTCCCAATTAATGATGATCGGGATTTTCTCCAATACTCTTAAAAAATGTGTCCACTAGTCTCTATCTTCAGCTGGTATAAGAATTTCGTAGAGTGAGTGACCCGCTGAATTCTAAAGTTGGAGACCGTCTGGTTGGAGATCTTCTCAAACGGTGGTCTTCTCCTCGGAAAACTTTTTGAACCAATTGATCTCTAAATAATTATCGTCATCCCTACAAACCACGAGACCAAAGAACTGTAGAACTCGCTGTAGACATGTTGTGGGCAGCCTTTTTTATTGTCTAGTTAGTTAAGAACAGAAACACGTTTGTCCGACGAGCTGTTCAAGGTATGCGCAGTATTCATCTCCAAGGCCATATCTCAAAGGCATCAATTTCTTGGGAAATATATCTGTCTTTATAATTTTAAACTTAAAGTTATACTAGATTTGAGGTAGTTGGTACCTACTATCTGGTATTCCTGTAAGTGGTTATTCAGCTGAATAGTATTGAATTGGTCTGTTTCATGTTAATTTGCTGTTAAGAGTGTACTGTCATCAGCAAATCTTAAAATAGAGATTTTTCTACCAGCCGGCGTTACTCCATTATACTATCCTGTTAAAGCCATCCTCATAACATGTTCACCATAAATATTGAACAAGTCAGGCGACAAAGCGCATCCTTGTCTAACCCTTTTTTATGCAATTGGCTTTAGAATTTTTGGACTATTAGACGGCTACAGATTTTTGATAAGTGTCACTAGGTGTATCGGTGTACCATCCCTTTTAAAATGGACCAGAGATGTATCCAGCTTACATAATCTAATGCCCTCTGGTTGTCAACAAAGCGTATTATCGTAGGTTCTTCTTCTTCTTTTGGTGCCTATTCGTTTAGAATATTGGCGATCATCTGTCAATAATTATTATTTATTAATTGATGCTTTAAATAGATTAGTTGTTGTTGTGGAGAACCATTTCCTTAGGTTCTTTAACCATAATATTATTTTTCTGCCAATTCCATGCTTTTCCGAATACTTTGCCTTGAAAGATTACCTTCAGTAATCTGTATTTAGTGCCGATTCTCATTATGTGTCCGAGATACTCTAACTTTCTTCTTTTAATGGTATACATCACCTCCCTTTCTTTCCCCATTCTTCGTAATAAGTGTCGTTTCTCATTCTTCGTAGTACGGTCTCGTTGGTTATCTTGTCCGTCCGTTATGTCCTTAGGATTCGCCCATATAGCCACATCTCAAGTTTTTTCTCTATCGCTTCAGTGAGTGTCCAGGATTCATTCCGTAGTATAATATTGAGAAGATATATAACATCGTAGGAACCTTAATTTTATCTCCAGATTAAGGTTGCAAAAATCGAAGTTTTAAAACATGTGTGCCAAAAACAACAGAAAGACAAAATAAACGATTCTTAGATTATGCTGAAGTAGACCTACAGGTACTGGGAATAATTACATGGAACTGCATATACAACGCTGGAATAATCCTTTAAGGGAAGTCAAGGGACCACAGGAGATTTAGCTATAACTAAGACGAAGTAAAAGATGACGTTAAAGGATTCAGACCAATATCTGTAAGGTCGATGCCACATTATGCGTTTTGACCGGATGCGTTTCCGCCGCATCCGGTGAAAACGCATAGTGTGACAGATCGGTCCGGTTGCGTTGGAAACGGATGCGTTTTGAGTCATCGGTACGCGCTTACAAACTGCACCAGACTAAACGCATAGTGTGACAGGTCGGTCCGGTTGCGTTGGAAACGGATGCGTTTTCACCGCATCCGGTCAAAACGCATAATGTGGCATCGGCCTAACAGTCGGTGAGTCATAAAAACAAATGGACAAAAATAGAAAAACCCTAAACACATCAATACAAGAATTTTTATAGAAAACAGTTGTTATTACATTGACGGGAACATATAGCTTGTATGAACTTCCGTATATTCCATCTCTATCCTCTCTCGCTTCATTCAATTCCTTGTAATAGACCCAATTCGGTAGATGAGAGTCCTTTTGAGAATTACAATGTGCCGCCCTACTATTGATCATGAAGAAAGACGTGTTATGGGTTGAACCAAATTTGTGTTTATCTAACACCTTATAATTACACGAGACCGCTGCGGTGTGAAACGAATTAGGGACCGTCATTAGGAAATTGTGTTTTTTGCTTTTTGGGAGTTCTTATAGCACCAAATGTTTTGACCAAAAACACAAGGTACTTGCACGGAATATACAGGGCGATAATATTACGTTACTTGGCTACTATTTAAAACTGTCCCAGTTCTTTCCAATACTTGTTAGAGTAGGATTATTTTCTCCTAATATCACTCACTAATTTTTAGTAGTATTAGAAAGCAATTAGAATTGAGACCATCAGCTTTGATTTTCAGAACATTTGTCAGTTTTTCTTTAAAATAATATAGGTACATACAGGGTGAGTCATGAGGAACTGTACATACTGCTACCTCGTATAGAGGCCCCTATGGGGAATAACAGATGACCATTAAAAAGTGTCTGCTCCCATTGTTTATTAATATACAGGGCGAGTTTCGCATTTTGACAGAAATATTTATTCGTCATAATTTTTGAACGGTCAGATCGATGTTTCTCTTATTTTGGTCAATCGTTACACTATTGCCACCTAATCAACTGATTTATTCAAACTAGAAAAAATCAGGTCCGGCTTTAAAAAAATTAGTTCGTTTTGGTCTTAGAAAAAATTTCACCCTGTATAAGCTTTTTGAAAACTCTAATATGAATTTTACAAATTAGACAAATAGGCAATTAAAATAACATATTAATTTTTTTCCGCACACGATTGCTTAATTTTTTATAAAAAAATCAAATTTGATTATGAATTAAAAGTTTGGTAAAGTGAACCATAGATTTAACAAAATTAACTTTTATTACCAAAATTAATTTTTTTGAACAAATATTTAATTTATGTTACCACCAATCAACTGATTTATTCAAACAAGAAAAAAATCAGGCCCGGATTTAAAAAATAAGTTCGTTTTGGTCTTAGAAAAAATTTTACCCTGTATAGGCTTTTTGAAAACTCTAATATGATTTTTACAAATTAGACAAATAGGCAATTAAAATGGCATATTCATTTTTTTCCCTACACGATTATTTAATTTTTTATAAAAAAAAAATCAAATTTGACTATGAATAATTAAAAGTTTGGTAAAGTGAACCATAGATTAAAATAAAAATAACTTTTATTACAAAAATGAATTTTTTTGAACAAATATTTAATTTATGTTATCACCCAATCAACTGATTTATTCAAACTAGAAAAAAATCTGGCCCGGATTTAAAAAATTAGTTTGTTTGGGTCTTAGGAAAAAATTCACCTTGTATACGTTTTTTGAAAACTCTAATATGAATTTTACAAATAAGACAAATAGGCAATTAAAATGGCATATTTATTTTTTCCCCACACGATTACTTATTTTTTTATTAAAAAAATCACATTTGACTATGCATAAAAAGTTTGGCAAAGTTTTTGCATAGATTTAAAAAAATTAACTTTTTTTACAAAAATTAATTTACAAAAACAACATTTTTCTTAAAATTTAAAGTTTTACCATTTTTTTTTCTATAACACGTCTACATCTAAAACTTCCCATAACACTTCTTTTAGACTCTATAGTTTAACATAGACGTGATCAAATTGATAAATTTTAAATTTTTCCACCTAATTTTTGCGATTTACAAGTTTGCAACTTTTACAAGAAGAAGACTGAAAGTCTACAACAATTTTCATAGTCTTCACAATGGTAAGAGGTATGTGCTGTAAAAATTTCAGAAAAAAAAATATTAAAATGGAACAGAGTTGTAGCGAGTTAAACCATGATTTTTTTTTTTTCATTTTTAGGTTAAAATTCCGATTTTGACAAATTTGATTTTTTAATAAAAAATTAAGTAATCGTGTGGGGAAAAAAATTAATATGCCATTTTAATTGCCTATTTGTCTTATTTGTAAAATTAATATTAAAGTTTTCAAAAAGCGTATACAGGGTGAAATTTTTTCTAAGACCAAAACGAACTAATTTTTTAAATCCGGACCTGATTTTTCTCTAGTTTGAATAAATCAGTTGATTGGATGGTAACATAAATTACTTATTTGTGCAAAAAAAATTAATTTTTGTAATAAAAGTTATTTTTTTTAAATACATGGTTCACTTTACCAAACTTTTAATTCATAGTGAAATTTGATTTTTTTATAAAAAAATTAAGTAATCGTGTGTGGAAAAAAATAAATATGCCATTTTAATTGCCTCTTTGTCTAATTTGTAAAATTCATATTAGAGTTTTCAAAAATCGTATACAGGGTGAAATTTTTTCTAAGACCCAAACAAACTAATTTTTTTAAAGCCGGACCTGATTTTTTTCTAGTTTGAATAAATTAGTTGATTAGGTGGTAATAGTGTAACGATTGGCCAAAAAAAGAGACACATCGATCTGACCGTTCAAAAATTATGACGAATACAAACTGTCAAAATGCGAAACTCGCCCTGTATATTATTAAACAATGGGAGCAGACACTTTTTAATGGTCATTTCTTATTCCCCATAGGAGCCTCTATACGAGGTAGGAGTATGTACAGTTTCTCATGACTCACCCTGTATAATGCATATTTATCTAACTTAATAAAATTATTTCAACTATACAGATCTTCTACGCAGAAGTGACTTAAGGCTCTAAACACCGAGACAAGTTATTTATATATAACCGGTTCCTATTTTCCAGCGGCGTTCCAGACATTGCTTTCTGGGTTCCACTTACCCAGGTAGTTTTCGGTCTGCCCCTTTTCCTTCTTTCCGGGGGTTACCATTCCATTATTAGTTTTGGGAGTCGATGTTCCTCCGTTCTTTGTACATGGCCATACCAACAAAGTTATTTTTATTGGACTTCTTCGACTTATTATTTTTATTTTCCTATTCATAATATCTCGTACTCGTTCATTCGTTATATGTGAAACTCTGGAGGTGCAGGCCGATCTTCGCCAGAAGTCCATTTCCAGTGCGAGCAACTTGTGTTCTGTTCGCTTATTCAGTTGCCAGGTTTCACATCCATACAGTACCACGCTTTTTAAGATGCTTTGGCATCATGGTTTTTGACATGGTTTTTGAACAAAGTAGTGAGTTCAAAGCTCCTATTACTTTCTTTCCTTTCATAATTCTTTCCTGTATTTCGAATTCTGTCCTTCAACTTTGTTGGATTCTCGTTCCAAGGTACACATAATCAGAGTTTTTCTCGATAACCATATCATCCTCTAGTTGTATGGTACCTATGTTAAACAGTAAATGGTTCAATTAGTTACCACTATAAACAGCCCGGATTAACCGATAATAGTATAAAAGGCCCGGTTTCAGGTAAAATTTATTTTAGGCTTTATTATGGGAGTACCGTCTAGTCAGTGTTAATTGCAAAAGACCAACTCTGTCTACCTAGGTGGCTTTTCGCTCCGGGTGGGTCTTAACAATGGGCCAGGTCAGATAAATTTAATAATATTTACGACCGCACTAATTGAATTCAAACCATTTACTGTTGAACAAACCATAACTCATTTTTCTGTTCTCCTATACACATATATTTGTTTTTCTCTATATTAACGTATAGGCCCCATTTTTGTATTCTCGAATCAGCCGGTTTGTCATAAATATTAGATCATCTTAATCCTGGGCAATCACCACCTGATCGTCAGCAAAATGCAGTGTGTATAGTGTTGAATCGTCGTTTAGCTGTGTATCCCCATTCCAGAACATGATTTCCGCCACTTATTCAAGAAATCATTTATATAGATTTTAAACAGTGTTGGCGATAAACAGCGGTATTATTCATATTTTAAAAATTCCTTTTCTCGGTTTTGCTGTGACTGTTTGTTCCATTAACTTCCATCTGGAATATTTTGATTCCCACCTCCTTGGTTCATCAAATTTAAAAAAACTTCGGTTGTTTCCAACACTTTTGCAACCATTCTGGTTGTTTTGATTACCCGCGTTAGGTTCATTACTAAAACCTTGATTGAAGTTCGGATCAGGCTGATTTGTAGGTTTCCAATCAAACCCCATCCAGCTTGATTCAAAGCTGTAGCAACAATCTCAGGATTCATAGCCAGTGTGTCATTCAGCATTTAAACTCATACCCATTGGATTACACTTGCCTTGGTTACTACTTTGCTGACGTTTTCCTGATATTCATAAAGCTTGTAAGTTTGGCATATAAATAATGCCACGAGTATCCCCTTGATTTCTCCTGATTGCCTGATTGGGACCTGAGCCATTATATTATCTTTTATTGAACATTCCAGAACCGTCATGGCCAAGTCGGCCCTTCGATTCGGTAAACCATTGCTTCTATAACCACAATATTTGCCACATCGGGTATCAAATTTCAAAACAGAATTCGAGGCATGCACCGATCTTCACAAAAGAGTGACAAAGAAACTTCAGGGTCCAAAAATGTTACAAAACTAAAAGCTCGAAATGGTTTCGATGTAAAAACATCAGTAACTTCACCAAGATTGCCAAACTAGTCTCTCAAATCGTCAACTGTCAAGTTCTCTGTACACTTTCCACTAAAACTATTTCACTGGATTCGCCATTATTTCTACTGGATCGATAATTAAATTTCCGTCTTTGCCTTTCTTATAAGGAGTCGTCCATTAATCACGTGATGTTTTTTTTTTTGGAATTTTTTTTACCCCTCCCCTCCCCCTTGGTGATACATGGTGAGGTTTAAGATCACCTATATCACGTGTATTGTAGCATTTCGTGATGTTTTTATGGACTCCTCTATAAAGCTCCCTCTTTCGAGCCTCACGTGATTAATGGACCAAAGCAACTACAGTGGCTTTGGTAACCAACCTCACCTCTGATTTTGAACTCTCTTTAATTTGTTTCAATTTTAACTCACTATTTTATCTCTTTTTCTTTCTACACAGATTTTTCAGTTTCTTCCGAATTATTCTATAATATTCTTGTTTTTTACACTCCTATTATCTGTTAATATTTGTTGTCTGATCTTCCTATCTTCTTTTTCTTTGCTATCGCCTGACACTCTTCGTCAAACCAATCTTTATGTCTATATTTAGCAATATAAAAATAAAGTAGGCACAATATGAATATAGTCTCGTAATCTAATCACTGCAGAAAAGTTGAACAACTTTATTATGTTCAGTGTAATACAAGATTTATGTTCGTCTTGGCCGAGCAAAGATTTCCTGGTCTATAGCGTAATTAGTCAGCCAGAATAAGAAAATAAGTTGGCACGACAACCTACCTGAGGTGTGAGAAAATGTTTTGCCGTCATTATATCATCAAAATACCCTCCGAAGACAACGATTACCTTAAATTATAAGGCGGCATACGGATTGTACACCTTCTAGCGTTACTGCTTCAGCAATCGGCATAGGCGTGATGCACCAGCCGCTTTCAAACAGGTAAATTAAATTCTATCATAACAGACGTGGAACTTGCAAAAGAACGAAAGGTGGGATGTACCGTCAAATTGGAACTGTTATTAAATGAAACGACAATCTTACTGGTACTGGCTTCATCAAATAGGAAACTTGACAATTTTTTTATTTATTTATTATATTTGTCTACATATAGAAACAACACATACCAAATATCAACCCTCAAATCGCAATATTTAATTTACAATGAACATATAAAGTTGTGATCGCCAGCTATCCAACACGAAAAGCGCAGCACGCTAGGTGACGTCACGCTGCTCGTTTCAGGATAAGAGAACAACGAACTGGCAACACTGGAAGATTGTTTGCATTTAAAATTGACAGTTCGTTGATTTAAAAACATTGTGTTTTGAAGTTTAGATTTTTTTCGTGTATAACTTCTTTTTATCTGTGCTTTAATAATATTGATAATAATAATGGACATGGCTGATTGTATGACAGGGGCCCGCCTCCTCAGCACCCTGCCACCGACGTCCCGCATGCTGTCACGTCCAGCGCCGGCTCCAGACGTGCCCTGGCGATCCCCAGGCAGCGATCCTAAACATAAATTATAATTCTCCATTCTCATGGGTGTGCATTTTATACCTACTGCCAGGTGTCAGTTTTTGTTCCACGGCAAGTATCCCTGCTACTCTCTGGGTATTGGCGCTACGAATACCCAGAAAGCATCCCCCATTCGCAGGCGGCCGCGTCTGATAGAAGAACTGACAAAAAACTCCCACAGGGTAATGGACATGGTGCCGCACTGTGCTCACAGACCAAACAGTGGCACATAATAGACTAGATCTCGTACTAGTAAATAAATTAACAAGACAAACAACACTAATTGATGTGGCGATACCTAACAACAATAATTTACGTAGTAAATTTACTGAAAAGATCGCCAAGTACAGAGATCTGGAAATTCAAATACGAAGGCAATGGAGAATGCAAAGTACCCAAACGATACCTATTATTATGTCTACTACTGGAGTCATTCCGAAGAACCTCCTCGAAAGTATAAAAAGGCTGGGTCTAAATGAACATCTTTACAAGACTATGCAGAAAGCTGTACTACTCGCAACGGCCAGATGTGTACGAAAATTTTTGGGAGATACACCTGCATACCAAGTGTCCTAGGGCTCGACAATCCTTTTGATACCGTAGGGTATCTGGGATGAATCAATTTTTCTCCTTAGAGGGAGTGTGAGCCGTATGGCTAAATATGGACATGGAAGCAACATAGAAACAATATTACAAATATTTTATCGTTTCCATGTGTTCCAATACCACTTATAAAACGCCCTGAATACTATTTATTCGTTTAACTCAAGATCAAAAACGTCGTTTAAAATGGTAAAAGGCATGCAAAAAAAAATGAGAAAGATATTTCACAGAAGACATGTGAGGATCATTTTAATGTGAGTATGAAAATCAAACTCTATTTTCATCTACATATCAATTTAATAACTGCTTATTTTATTTTCACTTCTTTGCTACACAATGCAATAATAATAGAATGCAATTTTTAATACCTAATATAATATATTATATTAATGCAATATACTATATAATAGGTATTTACTATAGTATTACAAAGAACCTTGTTTTTAATACTAATTCTTTTTAATTCCTTCCGATTTTATGATTCCTTATAATTTTATCACATAATGTACCGTTGCAGCGTTGCAATACTTATCGCTTTCGCCCGTTTATAGGGACGACCAACAAACTGTCTGACGTCACAACCGATGCCGCCCGTTGAAAGAATAATTTAAATTCTGCCGTTTTTAATTGCTTATATTTATTTCAAAATAATAAAATATGAGTTTTTTTGTAAACTGGGGTTCTTTTAACAGCATTAAATAACGTTTATCAGTAATATTTTTGGAATATAATTTTTATACAAGTTCCCTATTGTCTTTTCACCGGACGCTGTTCTTTAGATAGCAGCTAAAAGGAACATTTAAGTTAGACACTGGTCGTTTTTTGGAGCAAATTATAAAGAAACGACAGGAAATATATTTTAAAAATGCATAACATTGGTCATCGCAGCACACAACAAATGAGTTACCTTCTTTTATAGCATGGAATAATAATAAAAGAAAGAACTGAGTTAAGAACTAATGAAAAGTTACGCAAAAAATTGCTCAAAACAAATAAAGATTCTACTGATAAATGGGAATCATTTGAAAAAAGGCTCATCAGAGATATTGCAACTAAGAGACACAAAAAGATTCATCCTTAGTTTCGCTTGGTCTCCACCCAAGAAATTTTTTATCCACCTGACGTCTGTCATTCTCGTAGCATGTCCCGTCCATTTCCATTTTTGCCTTGTAATAAGTTCGATTAAGATCTTCCACTCTGGTTCATCTACGAACTTTTTCGTTTCTAAAGGTATGTCTTAACCAAAGCAACATACTTCAACTTTTGTGTTTTACAATGTTGAAGCATTTCGGACTATATTGGTCATATTTTCGTTTTTCTATAGTTTATCTTTAAACCTACTTTCTGTCTTACTTGCTGTAGTTGCAGCATAAGTCTGGCCTCTCCTAAAGGCAAGCGCCCACAGACCCGCATCGTACGCAACGGATTTTAGTTTGCCTTGTACAGAAACTTATGTAACCGCGTCCACAGACCCGCATCGTACGCATCGGACACATGGTACGCAACGGATTTTAGTTTGCCTTGTACAGAAACTTATGTAACCGCGTCCACTGATCCGCATCGTACGGATCGCATTATCGGCAATCATTGTAAGGCAAACTAAAATCCGTTGCGTACGATGCGTACGATGCGGGTCTGTGGACGCTTGGCTTAAGTCGTCTTTTTTAAGAACAATGTGATTATAATTATATCGGAGATTTTTTAGTATCTTTCCATCGATCTTAATGCCTTTGAGCCCCACTCCAAGATTGTTAGAAATAGTTTTGGGGACAAAGTATATCCCTGTCGAAACCTTCTGCCAATTTTTTTCTTCTCAGCGATGCAATGAAGGTTTACATTGTTACATTTTCGTATACCTATATTTCACATACTATTCGTAAACCTGCGATCAATTCTACATTCTGACAGTGCTTTTAAGATAGCGACTGTTTTCCGTGTGTCAAATGCTTTGTGGAAGTCAACAAAAGTAAGAACAAGTGGTTTTTTATATTCAATACACTTTATCGAATAGTATTAAGACACTTCAGATGGTCATTTTGTTCCGTGGCCTGATCAAAATTCTGTTTGTTCTTCTGATAGAAATCGAGTTTTACTTCCAATCTCTTTGCCAGTACTCGAGTAAAAAGCTTATATAGGTGGCTTATATGCCCGATTTCACCAACGATACCTAAATATTTAAGAATTACCTAAGTGGGTTTAGGTACTTCCTACCTCTAAAACGGATTTCACCATACGATAAGAATTGCCTAAACCGCTTAAGCATTGCCTTACGTTAGGATACGGATTTCGATCTCCCTAAACTTTAGGTATTACTTATCGTTGACAGTCAGGTTATATTTTTAAAATTTTGACTAATGTACTTGTGACGTTTGTCAATAATTTGCTTCTTACCTTAATTTTTCTATTATTCTGTAATATTAGGTGTATTATTTGTAATTTTGTATTTCCTTTTATATGTATTATTAATATAATATGTGTTGGAAAATATAGAAAATCCTTTGGAGTTTTTTACAGGTCTGTTGACAAAATTATGGAGTCTACCTACTACCTAACAAACTAGTGTTGTGTTTCAAAAATCCATTCATGATATAACTAAAAGTTTGTCATTAAAAAATTAATAATAAAAAGCAATTTTCAACATATTATTTATTTTAAAATTATTTTATTAATGACAATTCAACTAACTTCAATTTTTCGTCATATGTTAAATTTACAACTCCATTTCTATTCCATTATTTCTATTCCACTATTCTATTCCACTATTTCCTCCATTTCACTGTACATTGTACATATTATACAGATAACATACAAGTCTATATTTATTATACATACTTAATGCACAAATAACTAACTACATACTAAATAAAATAACTATAACAGTACAAAACTGAATAAAACCAAATTGGCAAACAAACAATAATGACAAATAATCGAAAAAGTAAGGAAATGGCATCTTATTCTTCTTTTTATTTATCAAAAATAGTTCAAACGTACCCTAGGTAATACCTAGGAAAGCATTTCCTAGATAAGCAGTTATTTTAGTTGTGAAATGCGATTGTTCGTAAGTATTGACTTAAGAAGTTCCTATCGATAAGAAATACTTAATAAGGCAACTGTTTAAGTATTGTTGGTGAAATCGGGCATTGTAAGCTAACGGGCCTACAGTTTCCAAGATCTAATTTATCTCCTTTTTTATGAAGGAGGATTGTACCGAATTCTTCCATTTATTTGTAATATTTGTATTATGCAGACATAGATTAAAAAGTGTTTGGGTTCGTGGCATCAAAAGTGAAGCAACTAGTTTAATTGTCTCAATGACTGCAACATCTTACAGAGGAGCTCTATTATTTTTTATATATTTAAGAGCATGTTGAATGTACTCCCTTGATATATCTGCTTTATCTTCCGATCCCACATTCTATATTTTTGTATAGGATGTTCGATGAGCTTTGGAATAACTTGACTTTTAGGTAATGTTTCATAGAAACTGTCCACTGAGAGTATATGTCCATTTTTGTCTTGAAGTTTGATGATTTCGTTTTTGCCATTTTCTCTTTTTCTTCTCAATGCTTTCATACTTCTGTTTTCTTCTATAGTTTTTATAGTTTTCTCATTCTTGTATTTGCTGATAACATAACCCTCTAAAGCTATCAGAAGGGATCTGAAAAAAGTAGGTACCTACTTATAGAAAACATACGAAAGAAACAAATGACAATTGGGAGCAAAATAGTGTTGAAATTTCAAGTGTTCCAAAAGGATGTGTTGTCTCCCACCTCTACAAGTTCTTTTGTAAAGTTATAACTCATAGGCCCCAAGCAAGGTTAAGATTAATACTATCACTTTCGCTGCCTGCTCGTGTGTGTGCCTCCTTATCAAAGAAGGCTTTTGAATGCGCGTAAAGCAATTAATTATCTCATATTTAAAACGCTATTCGCTGATGGTCATATTACCATTACGGAACTTATGTTCTTTTGGATAAAAATTATGTAAAAGTTGATAAAGTTGATGGTTTTTTAAGTTTTTACAGATGTACAAAGCCGCTATTTGTTCTACCCTATTTAATAATGACATTTCATAAAAGCTTAAGAGATAAATTAGTACGAGAAATTTATAAGTACGAAATTTAAGTACGAGTAAAGAAAATTTGTTAATAGCTAAACGGTGTCTACTCGGACAAACTTTGATGTATGGGAACGCTGGAACAGGGGAAGTTTTAATTGTGGAACAGGTAACAAATTTGGAACGTCAGACTACAAAAAGTTGTCTACTTTATCTAACAGAACTTCCAATTGATTTGTTACCATTTCATTAAACTCTCATGCAAAAAATCAGACTGGTGTTTATCACCTACTGGGCATTTTAGTGAGTAGAACACGAAGAACATGTCAAATGACAGAAATCATGTTGGTTAGTAATAGCAATCTCATTTTTTGCATGAGAGTTTAAGATAACAAATCATTTGGATATTCTGTCCGATAAAATACATGGGACGTTTTCGTAATCTGACGTACCAAATTTTTAAACTGTTCCACAATTAAAACTTCCCATGTTCCAGTGTTCTCGTACATCAAAGTTTGTCCGACTAGACATCGTTAAGCTATTAACAAATTTTCAGCTTTAAATTAATCAACTTTTTTTTACGTGGGATCCAGGTCTAAAAACTTATAATGACAATTCAACAAATTATATTTTCGAGTCTAAAATATGTATAAAAAATTCCGCTCCTAGCTAGCAGATGCCGCTAGGCACCTACTACCATCACGTTAGTTGCAATCAGGGGACAAGTAGACTGGGTAATTTAAACTTGGTTTAGAATTAGCAACCTATGCATTCTCTGATGAGCCTCTAATAAGATATCGTCGATAAGAGTGCTGGTTGCGCTCTCTGAACTAAGTAAAAATTAAGACAGTTTTGGTTCCGCATCGCAACTGAATAAAAATGGTAGATATACATTTTTATTTTCTATTATATATGTCCATTTGCCGTTGGAATTTACCCGCTGGACAGACGGGGTTGTGAATTGCAAATTATATAGTGTTGCCCAAATGCAAGACCAAGACGAGACTTGGACAGTCTTGGTCTTGGTCTTGCACCAGTGCACCTGGTCTTGGTCTTGGTCTTGGTATTGCACTCCCAGTCTTGGTCTTGGTCTTGGTCTTGCAGCAAGAGTCTTGCAAGTCTCGCAGTTACCCACTAGCATATTGCTATTTATTAATAGACAACTCACATTAGGTGGGTTTTAACCCACGATCTAACTAAACTATCCCTGCCTATACTCTAACTAACTGGGCTATCTACCATGTCCCACGGGAGTCAGTATGTTTCTTAATGGTCTCCTAATGCCGCCGATATTATAGTGGTAATTACAGATTGTTGCCAGATCTTGTGTTTTTTTGAAAATATAATGAACTTTCGTATTTCGAATAGAACACCCTGTATATTTTTGCATTTTGAACCATAATAACTACTAATTAATTTTCATGTAATATTTCCTATAAGTACCGAAATGCCGTAATTTCTGAGTTATTTCTATATTTATTTAAAAAAAAATTAAACAAATTATAAAAATCAATTGTTTCAGCCCTGGCTGACTTATTTTAGGTTCTTTGAATCATATGGAACAAAAAAGGTCTTTTGTAGTTTTTGTCTAAAGTTATTCGTTTCCGAGTAATAAACAATTTAAAACTGAAAAAAATTGAAAAATGACGATTTTCATGGCTCAAAAACACAAGTAAAAAATATCATTTTCGAAATCTCGAAGTGCCTAAACTGAAGTTTAAACTTTATTTATCAGTTGTCGATAAGCAATTTGTTTATTTCATTTTAAAAAACATTGTTTTTTAGTTTTTAATGCAGCCCGATCAACCATCCTCTCATAAGTTCTTCATTAACAATAAAAAAACAATGGCAAAATCACACATCGGCCAATATCTCTTTTTATAATATAATAACAAATATCTCTTTTTTTGAAATTTGAAGGTTTTGTAACATTTTACCGTGCGCGAATGGACTATACAGGGTAGCCAGGCATTATCTTATCTAGTGCTTTTTCAGCAAAAAATTTTGTTTGGCCGATTGATCTAATATCTAATTGCACACCTTGCAAACAGTTTATAAGTAGACGTTTAGTCTTTACGATATGGATAAGGAAAAACAATTGAGTGGTTGTCCGTAACTGTAACAGTGGATATTGGATATGGTATTCGTATTATATTTTTATCACCTTATAGGCGACATACTTCTTTAAAAGTTTCAATGCGATATTATTGTACACACAACACAAGAAGATTATTTTATGAAAGGTTGCTATTCTCAAAAGACAATTGCTCAATTGTAATTAATTTCGGAGCGAAGGCGTCGTCTGATATTAGGAAAGAATGAAATATTTTATTTTTACATTGTATAATATTTTATTATGACCTCTGAGTACGTATCCAATAAATAAGTGTTCATATTTTTAATTCGGTATGTATGTATGTTCATCGTATTGTTCATAATGGGAATAAATCCAATTTTCCAAATTTTTGTTACATATTTTTTTGTATCTCATAGTCTCTAAGCATATACCCGAACATAATATACAGGGTGTAACAAAAATACAGATCATAAATTAAATCACCTATTCTAGGACCAAAAATAGTTCTAATGAACCTAACTTACCTTAGTACAAATATGCATATAAAAAAAGTTACAGCCCTTTGAAGTTACAAAATGAAAATCGATTTTTTCTAATATATCGAAAACTATTAGATTTTTTATTGAAAATGGACATGTGGCATTTACAGTGAAATTTGTGCACCCCATAAAAATGTTATGGGGGTTTTATTCCCTTAAACCTATCCAAACTTTTGTGTACGTTCCAATTAAATTATTACTGTGATACTATTAGTTAAATTCAATATTTTTAAAACTTTTTTGGTTCATAGTATTTTTTCGACAAGGCAGTTTTTATCGAGTTGCGGCTTCTTTTCTAATATGTTTACGTAGAGATTTTATGGGGGTTTTGTTCCTTTAAACCTCCCAAATGGTTGTGTACGTTCCAATTAAACTATTACTGCGATACCATTAGTTAAACACAGTGTTTTTAAAACTTTTTTGCTTCTTTGTATTTTTTCGATAAGGCACTTTTATTTAGATGTGACTTCTTTTTTAATATGGTTCAAAATATACCTAAAAATGTAAATCATAAATAAATTTTCCTATTATTATCAAGTCTCCATAATCGTACTTAGCCATATCCAGATGAACATAACATATATGTGGCCATATACAAATATGTGGTGGACTTGACAAATAATATGCAAAATATCTCGACAAATACTGACTTTTCGAAAAAGTACCAAGAGACAAAAAAATTTTTAAAGCATTGTGTTTAACTAATGGTACTACAATTATAATCAAATTGAAAATTGAAACGTACACAAAAGTTTGGGGGGTTTAAAAGAACACCCGATGAAATTTTTATCGGGTGTCTAAATTTCACTATAATTTTTTCTTAAGATACTGCTGCCCTAAGAATGCCACATGTTCATTTTCAATAAAAAATCTCCAATAGTTTTCGATATATTGGAAAAAATCGATTTTCATTTTGTAACTACAAAGGGCTGTAACTTTTTTTATGTGCACATTTGTACTGAGGTAAGTTAGGTTCAATCGAACTATTTTTAGTCCCAGAATATGTGATTAAATTTATGACCTGTATTTTTGTTACACCCTGTATTATTCCATAAAACGACACTCAAACTGCAAGACGCAAGAGTCTCGCAGGCTTAGTCTTGTTCTTGCTCAAGTCTTGCACGGTCAGTCTTGGTCTTGGTCTTGCTAAAATAAGGCGGTCTTGGTCTTGGTCTTGGTCTTGCTAAAACGCAAGAACAAGACCAAGACTGCAAGACCAAGACCGATTTTGGGCAACACTAAAATTATAGAATTCCCTAGTGTCTTCTTTGCTTCAGCATCCATCTGGCTTGCAATTGTTAGAAGCCGTGGACGTGTTACCAGGAAAATGTTCCAATAAGTTTTCAATCTAATCTTATTTTAAATATTTTATTAAGTTGAAAGCTTTGACTTAAATTCTTCTTTAAGTTAAACAAAATATAAGGGTTAAAAAAATAAAATTTTCCAAAAGTATCCAAATTCTTCTTTAATTACTTGAGTTTTTTCGAATTAATGTTCTATAATGTAGAAATATGAATACATCATTTATTCTGGACGACAACGGCCGTTAACCTATCTCTGGCTCTCGTGCGCCTCTCGATATTTCTTGAGCTGATGCCCTGAATTGTAACAGGATATCAAAATCAGCTCATCACTAAATTGAAAATCCATTGGAACCCATTCGCCATGAGCTTCAGGGATTTCTCTCGATTCAACGACTTTGACGGGTACGGATTTATGGTATTTTACAAGTTATGAGAGGGATGTTTCTACCAGGATCTGAATATATTCTCGTTATTGCTGAGATGAAGTTTATCGTTTTGACGATATTTAACGTGTTTAATATGCATTCAAAGAAAAGTAAAAAACTTCAATAAACGAAAAAAAAAAAGAAAATTGAAATTATCCAAAATGGATAAAAATTTCAGAACGTTTTCGGTTCTGTCAGATTATCGTCAGTGAAAACATAGTCAGTAATACGTGTAATAACCTTTAGATTATATAGGTTAATAAATGTACTCAAAATTCAAATTAAAACGACTTGAGGTTGATGTTAAAAGATTTTACTTTAAGGGAACATACTGAAACAAGGACTATAATATAGTCCTTGTTATCTATGTCCTAGGGAAGATACCAGCTAACTTAATTCATTCTATCAGTCACTTAAAGCACCAATTCGAACTATTTATTTCTTCTGAGCATTGTATTATCAAGGATCTGCAGTGCCTCTTCCTTATGGTGGAAGTGGAGTTGCTGCTTTATTGCGTACCTCCTGATACCTATCTCCTTTGACTGTTCTGATTTCTGTGAAAGTAGTCATTATGAAAGATCAACAATGCATCTACAATGCACGTCAGGATCTTGTTTTGAAATATTTGTATTATATTAATATTATTTTTAACTGCACACCCCCATAGTTCTATGCCATACATCCAAATGGGCTCTATGGTTTGTTTATAAATTTATTATATATTCTTCTTTCTTCGCTCTACAACTCCAAATGAGTCTTGGCCACGTTTACTATTTTCCCCCTCTCTTGCCGGTGTCTTGCGCAATAATCTCCTACTGTTGCATCCCCATCTTACGTAGATCGTAGATCACTCTTTACTGCACCCTTTCATCTTTTTCTTGGGCGACCAACTGACTCTCTGCCATCGGGAGTTGTTCATAAGGTTGAATTTATTAGTCTTTCATCATCGCCCAAGTTTTGCTGACGACCAAATAATGATCGTACAAGACGAAGATGACCTCAGTTTTATGATGAGGAAACTGGAGCAAGGAATATACAAAGAATGGGATGGAAATAAACCTAAAGAAAACTGAATACCTAACAACGGAGAATAAGTACGGAAATAAAACAACTGGAAATAGACGAAGGTAAATAAATCAGAAGAACAGATAAGTACAAGTATTTAGGTTTTATAATATCATGGAACAACTGAGGAAGATATAAAAAATAGACTAGGACAAACAAGAGACTTCATACGAAAATTGAACCCGATACTGTGGGATAAGAACATCAGCATAAAAACAAAAATAAGAATATATTATAATACCATGACAAGAAGTATCCTCACTTATGGGTGTGAAAATTGGACAATAAATAAGAAAACCAAAAACAAAATAAGAGCAACAGAGATGGAATTCCTTAAGGAGAAGCTGCAGAGTAACAAGGAGAGATAGAATAAATAACATAGAGATTAAGAAAAGAATGGGAGTGAACTTAGACATAATAGACTACATCGAACAGAAGAGATTAACCTGGTACGGACATGCCAGAAGAGCAGACCAAAATCGTTGGATAAACCGAATAACAGAGTGGAGCCCGATAGGAAAAAGGAAGAGAAGCAGACCCCGAGGATCCTTCAGAGATGAAGTGGACGAAGCCATGAAGAGAAGAAATCTACAGGAAGAGGACTAGCAAGACAGAAAGAGCTAGAGAGAACGGTTGAGTGAAGGAATACAGTGAAAACTGTGGAAATCCTTAGTATATATTGTATCATCATTCGCGCTCAGTGTAGGTCCTGCCCATCCAGCGACTTGTCTTTATGTTCGTACAATTTGCCTTTATGTAACGTATTATGTTTTCGTCTCCTTAGAGAGCTGGGACAGGCCCGGCCCTAGGGAATTTGCCGCCCTGGGCAAGATAGGCGACTGCCTTGGTAGACCCAAAAACTCAAAAATTTCACCATGGCTCTTAATTTGTTGAAATCTATCACTTATAATGCATTAACGCTTATGTCTATAATTTTTAAATAGAAGTAAACTTAATGTCATTTTTCACTTTTCTCTTTCGTGCTATGACTGTGCGTCCGACTTTCGGATTCTCGATTTCTAACTTTGATGTCTCTTTTGCGTCTGTCAAATAGCCCTGCAATTTTAAATCACTTGTGAGGGACCTAAAATGGATTTTCGTTTTTTCTAATAAACTTACAGCTTGATTGATACACTCCCATATCAATACTCTGCAGTGATTTGCTGGCTACGCTGATGTGAAGCAAAACGTCATGTTATATTACCACAGAGCAAAGAAAAGTAAAATCACGAATTTGATTTGCCAAACAGCTTGCCTCATGAGCAACCATTTTATCGTTGTTTTTATTGATAGTCATTTCTACAAAAGCATTGTAGATTTCTTCAATTTGGTATCTGATGGGAGTAATTGCATCAATTCTACTTTCCCATCTAGTTTCGGAGAAAGGTTTCAATTTTAGTCTAGAAATATGATTTTTCAGTACAGCCCAACGATAAATAGATGCTGAGAAAAAGTTGTAAATTTTTGTCACTAAGGAAAAGAAAGAAACTGCAAACTGTGAGGCTTTAGCAGCATCGTTCACGACTAAATTAAGTGAATGACTAGGCTAGAACATGGGACAAAAAATATTCTAGGATTTATTTTCAAACTTTTGTTTAGAACTCCCAAGTTCTTCACTATCATGTTTGCCCCATTATCATACCCTTGTCCTCTCATATCTTCCAAAGGTATTCCCAGTTCATTAAGTTTTTGCAAAATAGCTTATGTAAGTCCCAAGCCAGTGGTTGCCACTACAGGCACAAATCCAAGAAAATGTTCTGCAATTTGTACATTTTGTGAAGAACAGGAACCTAAATCGACAAAACATACAATAGTCATCTGTTCCACTCCAGAAATATTAGGATGTACGATCTAAAATTATGCTATAATACTTTGCTGATTTTAAAAAGTTTAAAATTTTATTTTTGATTTGGTCATAGAGGAGCTGAATAATTTCGTTTTGAAAACTTTTTCCCAAGTAGTGATGCTGATTGTTACTACCAGTCGTTGTTCTCATAATGTGCTCTTGTAAAACAGAATCAAATTTTCCAAAGAGCTCAACAAGCTTTAAAAAATTACCATTGTTGTGATGAAAAAGTTTATCAGAATCGCTTTTCAATGGAAGACAATGCTGTGCTAGGAACTGTATGATTCATATAAGTCGTTCTATATAACTTTTCGCTGTCGCTGTGACTGTCGATGAGCTGGAGACTTAGCGTGGCTGGACAAAGTCAGACATATGTTTCCAATTATTATATCCATTTTCACCAAATTTAATTTTGACATTGGAAAATATTTTACAGAAAAACTAATACACAGAAGTATTTGTCTTAGAATAAATTAACCACTTTCTCTCAAGAGTTTCACCATTGCAGATTTTGTAACTGTAGTATGTAGTTGGTTGTAAATCTACGGGCATCTATCTAGAAATCTGAATTATCTTTTGGGCACATCTGAGCCTCTGCAACGGATAATTTTGGCGGGGGCCTCTTGTAACCAAAGTTGTTCTAACAAAATCATTAATTTTATTGGACCACTTTGCTGGATCATAATAAATAATAACATTGTTACCTGTGACAGTAGACAGTAGTAGTGTCATCAGTATCTGACGTAGATGCTGATGATTGTCCTAGATAACTGTCGTTGGACTGAGAGGGGGCGGCAGCAGATGTGGATGCTGATGATAGTCCTAGGTGACTGTCGTTGGTTTCGCCGCTTTTGTTCATAAATTTGTTTTTTTATAATATTAAAATCATAATTTATTTCTTTAATTTCAAAAATTGGCCGTCCTCTAAAATTTGCCGCCCATAAATTTGCCGCCCTGGGCGGCCGCCCAGTTCGCCCACCCCTGGGGCCGGGCCTGAGTTGGGAGTTCCTTGTTGTGTCTTTGCCTCCACTCTCTTGTTATCTCGTCTCTACAAGGCCCAAAGATTGTCCGGAAGATCTTCCGTTCCAAGACTAATACGTGAATTGTAATTTGATATAGGTACCTTTATTTTAGCTGTTTTTGAGAGCAATTTTAATTTAAGTAGCGTCGGAAGGAAATACGCTGTATTTCCTTCCTGATCCTAGCTGCCACATCTTTTTCATATAATAACTGTTTTCGGCTATTATCACTGCTCCCAAGTATTTGTATATTTGGGATAACTTCGAAATTGTATTCATTTATCGAAATGTTTAGCCTAATTCTTAGACTTGGATTTTTTGTAACTACCTTATACCTACCTGGTTTTAACTTCGTTAAGACCAGAGTTTTAAGGCTAATTTTCCTGGCCCAGCTTTGAAAAATGCTAAAACTTTTTTCGCATCTTTGGTGGATTGTGCAATTGTGTCGACATCGTCAGCAAAAGCCTAGCAGTACTTTCGCTCCCTTGCCAGAGAAGCCATTTATTAATTCTGGTAGTGCTTTCCTAACTGAGTATCCTAAACCGACATTGAATCACAACGGGAAAAGTAGATCACCTTGTCTTATACCTTTTCGATTGAAACTCATCTGATGTATACTGTTGATGTGGTAATTCCTAATGTGCTTACCTAGAATGTGCTACGTTGATGTTGCAATTCTAAATAAAACAAAATTTTTGTTGAAAATTTAACCACTTCAATTTTAATATAAGCTTATAGACAGTTAATATCGCACTGTATAAAGAAAAAAGTTAATAGCTCTATCTATTTATTTTTCTTCTGGCAAACCAACAACAGATACAATTAAGAAATTGCGCCTTTATGAAACATTAATGTGACGAAATGGAAGAAATGCGGCCATTAAATTTTTTATGACGTTGTTATGTTTTCGGAATGATTATTTTTGTATGTTGTTGCCTATAAAAGACAAAAATATCAGACTTTCTTGCTAATATTTTTTTTAGTGTTTACAGTTACCTTGGTGCTAAAACTTGTAGGTATGAAAATGAATGATTGAAATCGATGATAAATGCAGCAAAGATTAGATTATGTACAAAGCATAAAGGATATAAGTTGATAAAAATAAAATAAAGAAAAGAAATATCTTAGCAGGAGAAAATTATTAAAATCCCTGAAAAGGATACCTAAAACATATTTACGTAGCTCAGACATAAACTAACACAGACATAGCCTAAAACAAATCATACTCTTAATAACATAATCTTGATCGCAGCAAAAAAGGCCAAGAGAAAAATGGGTGCAAGACCAAACAAGAATATAAAAATGGAAGAATGCTTGCAAAATAAGAGGAAATATATGGAAAAATTATTCGACAAAGAACACCTGTTAAACATAATGTACTATGTTTATGGATATTCAGAACAACAATTAAATCTCAGCTGGCTGACAGTTTCGGCATGTCTTTGTTTTTATCATCCTACTATTATGTATATTGTTTTTCTATACTTCGCCTTTTTCTCTATAAGTACAACTTTTGCCCTATACATTTTTCTTCTCCGAAAATCAAATTTAATACTGTTCTACTTTTCCGCAAGTGAAAACGTCAATTATTCAATAAAAAAAGCTTTTCTCAAACGGCTTTTGTGAGGATTAGGTACTCAAAATTTATATTTAAAAAAAGCCATTCGTTTAAAAAATATAGTTTATCAAAAATAAAAACAATGGTGGGGTTATAGTGTCTGTAACCCCAGTACAAACGGAGAAATAGCTTGTTGAATCTTGGTTCTTATTAGTCAAACGCTAAAATTGCTAAGTTTCAATGAGACATACGAAAAAACCAATGCATTTTTGTTAGAAATCTCATACATTTTTTGTAGTACTTGAAAAATTCTTTATTTTTTATAAAAGTTCAATCCTAGGAGAGTCATGACAAAAATAAGGTGGGTCCGTATGTTTTTCAGCGACGAAAAACACGAAAATCACCCCTATTAACCACCCAAATTAATATTTAGCCCTTTACAATTAATGGTTAATTTGGAAAAAATCTTAATTTGAAAGGAGGGGAAGATTTGAATTTTTACATAAAATTTTGAAATAAATCCAAAACTACATATAGAAAAGAAAACCCCACAGTTTTGTACTTTAAAAAAATTTTGTGTAATTTCCTACCTATCTCTAATAATTTTCCATTTATTTGAAAAAAGGGAATTTATTGTAAAAATACAAAAAATCCTCTTCCCAATTCACATTTTTTAAATTATTTTCAAAACTAAGCATTGTTAACCATCCAAACGTCTGCAGCATACTACAAGTACATTAATAAAGTGAGTTGTAAAGGGGTAACCATTGTTTTTAATTAGGTTGGTAATTAGGGGGTGATTTTTACGCATTTTGTCGCTGAAAAAAATACGGACCAACCTTATTTTCATCATAACTTCCTTGGGATTGGTGCTAGAGACTTTCATAAAAAAAATGAGAATAAAGATTTTTCAAGTACCTATCTACTACAAAAAAAGTTCCATGATTTTTCCAAAAAAAAGTGCATGATTTGTTCATATGTCACGTTAAGGGGAACGGAGCAAAACGCAAAATTTTGACGCATGTCAAAATTTTCAATGTGTTTTAAATGTAACCATTTTCTTCGAATCCTGAGAAAGCTAATAAATATTTTTGAAAAATTTAAACGTAGAATGAAAGATTACATTATTACCGAGGGCCGAAATCCCTGAAAACTTCTATAAGGTTTATTTGAATAAGTTACGGGGTGAAAATAAAAGAGAAAATTTAGTGTGATTTTTAGTTGTAAATATTTCATTAAAAAGAAACTTTTTATTTATTCTAAGGGACTTTCGGCCTAATACTTATTAGTTTTCTAAGGATTCGAAAAAAAATACATTTAAAACACATTAAAAATTTTGACATGCGTCAAAATTTTGCAGTTTGCTCTGTTCCCCTTAAAACTTTCAATTCTCACGCTACGACACCGGGTTAACTTTAGCCAAACTATAGACAAATTTTGGTGTATATCGGTGTAAGCATTGAATGGACTAAATGCACTCTTCACGAACGCAGCAAGAGCAACTTTGCACATCTGCTAAATACCTATACAAAATTTAACAATATTTTTTAACAATTTACTTTAATTACTGTTATTCATCTGATTCGTTTAATAAAAACCATTCAAAAATTCTGAGATCAACTTACCTGTCAAAATCCGTCAGTCTCGAAGAGTCCCTAAATCCTTTCGCGAAGGGATTAGAATCAATTTTTAATTTTGTGATAAGCTGGTTTTGATACGCCGTTACGGCCGTGAACACAGTTTCGGGAAATATAAATGTTCTGTACTGTTCGGCTTCTAGATCGTTTATGGGCCCAGAATGTTCCCTCCATTTAACTAAATGAATTCGGGGCTGATACCGGTGCATGGAATTGAGAACGATCTGAAACAAAGCAGATTTAGATTAGTACAAAAATTTAATCTACTGGATATTTTGCGAGCAAATAAGCTTGTGATAGGTATATACAGGGTCTTTGAAGCTAAATGAAGCTAAATTTGGTCATGTTAACTTTTCCACAAAAAGAATATAACCAGTTATAACAATATATACCAGTTATTCAACAGTATCCAGGTATACATGCAGATTACTGCTAAGTATTTAGGTAAGTACATCTTTAGATGCCAAACTACTTTAGTACATTGGAAAGTATATCTTTTACATTGGAAAGTTCAAGTCTGGATAAAAGAAAAAAACTAAATATAAGATATCAAAAAATGTATTGACTAGTTTGCAGAATTTCATTCTGTCGATTCATAGTTTACAAACAAATATTGAAACCTGCATGGAATTATGGATGCCTACACTATAGGGGTGTGCTAGATCAAGCAATATAACAATAATACAAAAAATCCAGAACAAAATCATCATCATCAAGGCTTTTAATTATTCCGGATGGAATGCTTGCCGCTCTTACTTAGAGCACTCTGATTCGCTTATTGCGGCAAATCACTCCGCATTCCACTTGTATGTTGTAAAAGTTTGTTGTATGACTTGGCTTTCGTTACAATTTTCTTCCAGTCATGTCGATATGTGCGTAGTTCCCTCCAGTTTCTCACTTTCAGAATTTTGATATCTCTCATGACCTGGTCCTCCCATCTCACTCTGGTTCTTCCCCTTGGTCTTTCAGTTTCTGGTTTTAACCTGGTGATCTTCTTAATCAGTAGGTCGTTTTTCCTTCTCTCCATGTGTCCCAGCCACCTCAGTCTTTGCGCTTTAATACATCTAACTATATATCTTCTCCCTTCATTATGTCTCTTAGTTCATAGTTCATTCTTTTTCTCATTTCACCCTTGTCCATTATTATCGGGCTTATAATCTGTCTGCGGATTTTCCTTTCGAATATTCTCATTTTTTCTTCATCTTGTTCTGTGAGGCACATTGTCTCAGCTGCGTACGTAACTACTGGTCTGATTGCAACTCTGTATTTTTTCAGTTTTGTATTTCTGGATAAGTTCTTGTCTTTCATTAGCCTATGCTATCTCCAGTATGGTTTGTTACCTGTTAGTATTCGATCCGTCCAGAACAAAATACTGACAACAATTTTGAAATTTGAAAAGTAGGTATGTTACGTAGGTACATACTGTGCAATAACCAAATTTTGTAAACTTGTATTTGTTGTAAAATTAATCAATATTTTGGAACTTCTATTGGAATTTAACTTTTTCTAATATTATTTAATTTTACTTGAAATTAAACTTTGAGTGTCCGGGTAATTTTGAGAGGCAGTGTATATTATAACTACAACTAATTAGGTTAAGTTTAAATAAATTAATAAGTGGGTATAACGACTCAAATATAAGGACCACACAAATAATTAGCCAGCAGATAACTACAAAATAGATTCATAAATCACATAAAACGTCAAGTTTTAGTTTGATGATAAAAGAACTACCTAATTATTTGATACAACTTCTTAATTTAGAATTAATAATTGATAAAAGTGGGCGCAAACAACAACAACCTGTTTTAAATGAGAGGCAAACAAAAATAGATGTCGCTAGGGGAGATATGCCTGAGACGGCATACTGGCTGAGATGGCATATCACGCGTTTTTCGTAAACTATTTCAAATTTGGTGCCTAGTGTGACAGTTTTCAGTTCCTCAAGTTAGAATTTGTCATCATTGCTGACCTTATGCATGTTAGTTTTATTTTGACAGCAGTAGCCTTTGGAATGTTTAATAAATACTTAGGACAAAATATTTATTGGCTTTTTGTGTATCACATTATAATTCGCGAGTCTTTACACCTCTTCTTCTTCTTCATGTGCCGTGCTCGATTATCGAACGTTGGCTATCAAATTGGCTATAGCAACTTTGTTAACGGCAGCTCGGAAAAGGGATGCAGAGGATCTGTTATACCATTCTCTCAGGTTTTTAAGCCATGACGTTCTTCTTCGACCTGGACCTCTTCTTCCGTCTACCTTGCCTTGTATTATTAAATGGAGTATATTATATCTCTCTGGGTGTCGCATAACATGGCCAAAATATTCAAGTTTTCGATTTTTAACTGTTCTGACGACTTCTGTGACTTTTCCCATCCGGTGCAAAACAACTTCGTTACGAACTCTATCCACCCAACTTATTCGTAGGATTCTTCGGTATACCAAAATTTCAAAGGCTTCCAATTTCTTGAGAAGAGTATCTGGTAAAGTCCAACCTTCGACACCGTACAAAAGAGTAGAGAACACATAACATCTCACTAATCTAATTTTAAGATTCAAAGTAATGTTGTTTCCACATAAAAGTTTCTTTATCTTAAAGAATGCAGCTCTGGCCTTCTCTATACGTATTCTAATTTCTTTGCTCATGTCCCAGTTCTCATTTAGATTACAACCAAGGTAGGTGATACTGTTAGTTCTCTCTAATTGTTCACCATAAGCTGTTACTACTTCCGGTTGTATTGGCGTCTTACTGACAACCATCACCTTGGTCTTTGCGGTGTTTAGCTTGAGTCCATATTCATCACACGTTGTGGTAATCCTATTAATCAGATGTTGAAGTTCTTCATAATTGCTCGCAGTTAACACCGTGTCATCCGCATATCTCAAATTATTAATATTGACGCCATTCATTTTGATACCACATTGAGCATTATCCACTGCTTTATTGAAAACAAACTCAGAATAGATGTTAAATATTAGTGGGGACAAAATGCAGCCCTGCCTTACTCCTCTTCGTATCTGAAGTTCTTCAGACGTGTCCCAGCCAATCCTGATGTTTGCACGTTGATGCCAGTAAAGATTTTTGATAATGCGTAGGTCTTTATCATCAATACCCACTTTCTGAAGAATAGCAATCATTTCCGTATGTTTTACCAAATGTATGTTTTTTCCGTTTTATTCTTAAATTTGCGTCTTTTTTCCATCAAATTCAAAATCTCTTCGTTCATCCACTGTTGCTTCTTTTGATTTTTCTCTTTGAAGTTTGGAGTTGAGTTGCTTATAATCGTTTTGATTTGGTTCCAATGATCCTCGATGGATTCTTGTTGTTCGCTATTCTCAAAATTGCTCTCTAATTTGTTTGAAATCCCCTGACTGTTGTTTCTAATAAAATCGGTATCCAGTTTGTTAGAGGATCGTTGTTGTTTTATCCGTTTAAGTTTTAATTTTATTTCGGCTAACAATAGATTGTGATCAGATGGCACATCGGCGCCAGGATAGGTTTTTACAGACTTTACTGCATTTCTGTAACGCTCACTGATGGTTATGTAGTCAATTTGGTTTCTTACGATATTATTGGGGGTATCTGCTGGAGATTTCCACGTATATAATCTCCTTTTAGGTAATTTGAAAAAGGTATTCATTATACATAGATTATGTTCTTTGCAAAATGTTCTTTGATTTATGTTCTTTACACCTAAGTTAAGTTTTTAAAGTTTGTGATGTTCTTTTACCTTATGCCTATCACGCCTGTATCGATTTATATCTTAAAAATGTGCTTAAGAAAAATTAGGTTAAAAAAACGGTCTGCAATGTTGCCTGAGATGGCATAGTAAGTAAGAGGATAAGATGGCATAGGTATGCCATCTCACCCTTATGTGTTTTTCATCATCATCATCCAGCCCTTTGCGTCCACTGCTGGACATAAGCCTCCCTCATTTTTGTCCATTGTGCTCTATTTTGAGCACTTTGCATCCAATTTCTAGACATTTTCTTGAGACCGTCAGTCCAACGAGTAGGTGGTCTTCCTACTCGTGTAGTGTGTTTTTAAACTACCTACATTAATTTTGTTATATCGTTACAGTTATGGGTCGTTTTAAGAGGAATTCTAACCGACAAAATCGATTCCGTCGATGTTGAGACAAGTGACGAGAGGAAGATGCTGGTTGCATTTTTTGTAATGGCCTCTTTTCATTATCTCGTTCTTGAGAAACTTGACTAAGATGCCAAATTTGTGGCAAGTGGTAATATTCCGAATGTGCCGGTGTACCCAGTACCCAAGACTGCAAAAAAAATTATTTATGGCTTATTTCGAGATTAGTGCCATTATTTCAAGGGTATGCCATCTTACCCACATTTATGTAGGTGAGATGGCACATGTAATACTTTAAAATTTATTTTTTCAGAAAAAAACTATAATATGTACCATGTACCTTACCTTGTTAAAACATAATTACGTAAATGTTCCTAGCACTGACTTTGATTTTTATTTGTCTAACTCTTTCTGATTATCGATTACGAAACATTTTAAAAAAGGATGCCGTCTCAGGCATATCTCCCCTATAGTATGTGATCTACCGTTGTGTTTCTGTTGCAGCTTACCGAAGGATGCGGTGTATAACCTGTACGTAGGTATTAGGTATTATATTACAGTGCCGGCAAAAAGTCTTTACAAAGTGAATACAAGGCATAAATCAGAAGAATTATTATTTTAGTCTTACACATTAATACTTTCTAAAATCTATTTACTGTGTTAATTTAGACCTGGATCCCGCGTACCAAAAAAAGTTGATTAATAGCAAGTGGAAAACTTGTTAATAGTTTAACGGTGTCAAGTCGGACAAATTTTGATGCGTGGGAACACTGGAACAGGGGAAGTTTTAATCGTGGAACAGGTTAAAAATTTGGAACGTCAGACTACGAAAACGTTCCATGTATCTTGTGGGAAAGATTACGAGAACGTTCCATGTATTTTGTCGGACAGAATTTCCAATTGATTTGTTACCATTTCATTAAACTCTCATGCAAAAATCAGACTGGTGTTTATCACCAAGTGGGCATTTTAATAAGTGGAACACGAAGAACATGTCAAATGACACGAATCATGTTGGTTAGTAATATGTCTGATTTTTGCATGACACAATTTGCATTTGCACAATTAAAACTTCCCCTGTTCCAGTGTTCCCGTGCATCAAAGTTTGCCCGACTAGACACCGTTAAGCAAGTCACTTACTGTCACCTGCTGTTGCGTTTAGTAAATTTCAATTTCCGACTTATCATCAACTTGTTTCGTATGCTTTAAACCATGACGCACGGGTAGAGATTCAGGGACTCAACTGTATGTTTTTCACAAAAACACTTAGGTATAATAACTGTTTTTTGGTGGGTTTGTTGTTTTCTAATTTTTTTACCATGATCTCTTATTGTCACTTACATTATCATTCTCTTTGCCTTATCCCTATGTGGGGTCGGCTTCCCTAATTGCATTTCTCCGCATAATTCTATCCTGGGTCATATCAATATTAATCCCCTTTACCAACATGTCCTACCTTATCGTCTCCCCCCACGTCTTCTTTGGTCTTCCTCTCCTCCTCCTTCCAGGAATCTGCACTTCAGCTACTCTTCGTATTGGATGATTAACGTCTCGACGTTGAACATGACTAAACCATCTAAACCTATGCTCTCTCATTTTGGCATCAATTGGTGCCACACCTAGACTTTCCCTAATATACTTATTTTTAATTTTATCCTTTCTTGTCACTCCACTCATCCATCTAAGCATTCTCATCTCCGCCACATGCATTCGTTGTTCCTCTTTCTTTTTCACTGCCCAACATTCAGTTCCGTACTTCATAGCCGGTCTTATGGCTGTTTTATAGAATTTTCCTTTCAGCTTCATTGGAACTTTTCTGTCACACAACACACCACTCGCTTCCTTCCACTTCATCCATCCAGCCCTAATTCTACTGCATGCATCTCCATCTATTTCTCCATTACTTTGTAATACTGATCCCAGGTACTTAAAACTACATATTGCTTTTTACAATCAGTTCACCATCCAAAGATACCATTTTATTTGTAGTAACTCCATCTTTAAATGAACATTATAAATACTCTGTCTTTGTCCTACTAAGTTTTAAACCTTTTTCCTCCAGAGCTCGTGTCCACTGTTCCAGTTTTTGTTCTAAGTCTCTTTCACTATTTCCTACTAACACGGCATCATCAGCATACATTAAGCACCATCGAATGTTACCCTGTAATTTCGCTGTTATCTGGTCCAAAACTAATGAGAATAAATATGGACTAAGCACCTAGCCTTGGTGCAATCCTACTTTCACATGAAATTTATCAGTCTCTCCCACACCTGTCCTAACACTAGTCGTTACTCCCTCATACATATCCCTCACAATCTTTACATATACACCAGGGACTCCTTTCTTATTGAGTGCCCACCACAGAATCTCTCGAGGAACTCTATCATATGCTTTCTCAAGATCAATGAATACCATATGAGCGTTTGTTTCTTTACTCCTGTATTTTTCCATCAACTGCCTTATAATGAAAATTGCATCTGTTGATCTGCCCAGCATAAAGCCAAATTGATTCTCGGATATGTCGGTCTCTTCACGTATCCGTCTATCAATTACTCTCTCCCATACCTATTTTCATGGTGTGGCCAAGCAGTTTTATAGCCCTGTAGTTTGTACACTGCTGTATATCTCCCTTGTTTTTGTAGACAGGTACTAGTATACTGCTTCTCCATTCGTCTGGCATTTGTCCAACTTCAATAATTCTATTAAATAAACCTGCTAGTCACCTTGTTTCTGTCTCTCCCAATGCTTTCCATACTTCCCCAGTAATATCATCTGGCTCTACCGCTTTTCCTTTCTTTATTTTTTGAAGCGCTTGAGCCACTTGCTCCTTTGTTATTTTGGTGACCATTACTGCTACTGTCTCCGTTGACTCCACAGGCTGCATTATCACACAGTCACTTATCTACCTACATTATGTCTTCTACCTACATTATGTCCAAAAATGATCTACCTAGTCCATAATTTTACATAATAAGCCTACGTTTTATAATTTGTCTTTACGCAGAATTCTCAGAATCCTAAAGTATCTTCATATTGCATAGATGTTTCATATAGATTGTGCACTCATTATTTGACATTTTATATCAAAGAACAAATTTTTTGCATATTATCAACATATTTACACAAAATCTATAGGTACTTATAAAATTTATCAAGCGTCAACAGCTTGTCTCCATTAACTCCGACACATCCGCAACTAATTCACCAATTACTTATTTCATGTCTCTCTCGCTTATATTTGATTTATATAAAAGGAAGTCTATCTTTCTCGTCTACCGCTCGGTAAAGAGTCTGTTGATGGGGTGCGTAAAGCGGAGTACACTGCGCGGCAGCCATTGCCTCTATGCCACCAATCATTATTGCAGAACAAGATTTAGGTAACGTGTTGCTTAGCAACTCCGCCGTTTACATAGACGACCGCGAACTTCACTTGTTTAGGTGGCATGAACGCACGCGCGTTCGTCACCGTTAACCGTACTGTCTGTTAGCGCTGATTATTAAAGCGGCGTTGCCAAAAGCCGCTGTTAATCCGGGAACGTAATACTTTAATATGGGTGTATAAATCATTTTGCTTATTTACATTATTCGTCGATAAATCTTGAAAAAAAAAACAATATTCAGCTTTTTTATTAAACATGAAATGCAGTACGTTTACGTACAATATGTTAGAGTACACACCTACGAATCCATATTGATTTCTTGGTAATATTAGGTAAGCATTATATAGGTATATGTACAGCTATTGCATGTGTATCCAAATTACTAATAATTTCGTTAACCTATATGCAGCACCTATATCACAACAGAGGAAATAAAATCAGCTCTCTCGGAGATGAAAAACAATAAATCACCTGGAGAAGATGGGATAGTCATTGAACACATCAAAGAAGGAGGAGAAACGTTAATAAATGTGTTGAAAAAGATGTTCAATGTTTGTTTGACAAGAGGCGTAACCCCCTCTCAGTGGCATAATGCAATAATAACCATAATGCATAAAAAAGGTGACATTTCAGATCTGAAGAACTACAGACCTATTAGTTTGCTCTCCCATACATACAAACTATTCATGAAGATAATAACAAAACGGCTTGTGAACAAACTGGATAGTTACCAACCTTGTGAACAGGCTGGGTTCCGCTCCAGATACGGAACAAACGATCATCTACAAGTTATAAAAACGCTAATAGAAAAGTGCACAGAGTATAACAAGCCTATCTTTCTTATATTCGTGGATTATGAAAAGGCGTTCGATACTACAGATCATCATAAAATGCTTCGAGCATTGGCGGACTGCCGCATTGACTACCGATATATCGCCTTGATTAAAAGTATCTACGAAACTGGTACAGCTTGTGTTCGACTTCATGAAGATACCAAGAAATTTAGAATAGAACGTGGAATTAGACAGGGTGATACTATCTCCCCGAAAATGTTTACAGCTGTTCTTGAATATATGTTCAAGCAAATGGAAGGAGAGGATAATATGGGAATCAATATAAACGGGGAGGACTGAACCACCTAAGATTTGCCGATGACATCGTTTTAATATCTGATAGAGTTGATAAAGCTACAAAAATGCTGCACACGCTCTATAAAGTGTCAAAAGCAATTGGTCTTAAAATTAACACCTCAAAGACAAAATTGATGACCAACCTTGCAGTCAGCGATAAAATTCAGATTGAGAGTCATAGCATCGACCAAGTAATAGCTTACAAATATCTAGGGCATGAGATTCGCTTAGGCCGAGATAACCAGACAACTGAAATACAAAGAAGGATAGGTCTCACATGGGCTGCCTTCGGTAGATTAAATAACATTTTCAAGTCTAATATTCCAGTTTGTTTAAAAAGAAAGGTTTTTGACCAGTGTGTTTTGCCGGTTCTTACATATGGTGCAGAAACACTAACTCTGACAAAAAGAACAATAAATAAAATAAGAGTTACACAACGCGCTATGGAAAGATCAATGTTAGGTATTACCATCAGAGATAAAGTACCAAACCTAGAAATAAGAAGAAGAACAGGAGTCACGGAGGCAGTTGAAAGAATAGCCATGGCTACATGGGCTTGGGCAGGACATGTTGCCAGACTGACGGATGACAGATGGACCAAAAAGATTCTGGAATGGCGACCAAGGCAGGAGGCATATCGAAGCAGAGGACGACCACCGACTAGATGGACGGATGATATCAAGCGCATCACCACAAATTGGATGCAAGAAGCTCAAGATAGAAATAGGTGGAAATTTTTACGGGAGGCCTACGTTCAGCAGTGGACAAATACAGGCTAGTTGATGATGATATGCAGCCATTGTTGTAGCGGTAAAAAATTAAGTAAACACAAAAAGTAGATACTTTGTTGACTCGTGGAAAAAGTAATAAAGATTGCGGCTGTAATTTTGAATATTTTTTCGAGATATTTGGCACACGTATTCGTAATATAATAAAGAATGGCGGTACAGAGCCCAATTTGAAAAATATATTAATATGTGTAAATTACTCTGTAATTAAGTACAATATTAAAAAACGAGCCTGTACCGCCATTAAGAAGAACAAAAAAATACACTTTCTAGATTCTGTTTCATTTTGGACCTACTAATGAAATAAAAAATTTTAGTAGTTTAATTAAATATTGTATTTAATTACAGAGTAATTTTCACATATTAATATATTTTTCAAATTGGGCTCTGTACCGCCATTCTTTATTATATTACGAATACGTGTGCCAAATATCTCGAAAAAATATTCAAAATTACAGCCGCAATCTTGGAACGCGTTTTTGCTACCTGTTGATCGCTACTGTTTGCTCTTAATTTTGGGTGGGTTAGAGTCAATAAATAGTGTCCGTTACTCAGTTTGATAGGTGGTACACATTGTTGTGGTCGTAACAATCTTCTGGTAGCGTTTCAAAGGGTGTACTGTGTTTTTTAGTGGTGATAACTCTCTCAGGTATTTTTCCGTTGATGTGTTTTTAGGTCTTTTGCTGTTTTGTTAAATGTGGCTTTATTGGTTGATGTTTGATTGTTTTGCTATGCCTTTTTTGAATTGTTTGTCATTTGAATAATGGCCTGACGATATGGTAAAGGAGCACAAGCGGGGATTTTTGCAGTTACTCGAGCGCGTCAGATTATCAAATGGGGAGAAACCTTGTACCCTGTAAATGTACCTCTACTGTATATTGGCTATTGGGTCTTAATACAGGGGAGTTCGTTAAAAAAAATCTATCCTTGGAAAAACTCGAAATCGTCAGATTAAGATAAGGTAAGTAAAGTACATGCAAAACAGTGTAGGTATATTTAAAAAATCTTGACGATTTGAGCGGGGCGGGCGTAAGGAAATGGGCGAGTCACAAAGTTTCACAAGAAAAAAGCGAATATTACGCGAAATGAACGACAGATCGGAAAACTAAAAAATATCAACGTTCTTAATATTTTTTAAAAATCTATCGAATGATACCAAATACGACCCCCACGGAGAATGTTGGGGGGTTGATTTTAAATACACACCCCGCGATATTTCTCGAAATGAACGTCAGATCGAAAAACTGACAAATACACGTATTCAATATTTTTGAAAAATCTATCAAATGGCACCAAACACGACATCTCACGGGGGTAGGGTGGGGGTTACTTTATAATCTTAAATAGGAGCCCCATTTTTTATTGCAGATTTGTAATTTCTCACGTAAAAACAAGTAATTTTTATTCGAAACGTTTTTCGAATTATGGATAGATGGCATCGGAAAAAACGATTGTTCGAAATGGAAAATTAAATTAAAAAATGGAAAGTCCCCACTAAAATGAAAAATTTTACTTAACTTTTTTTGGTTTTAGGACCTACTCTTAACAACCCAAAAGGTCCCCATAACGCTCGAGTTACTGCAAATTTAGCATACTTTCCTCCCCTACTAATAGAACTTTTTCTTAGGTTTACTGTTGGGTGATGAGGTGGCTTCTCAGCACGCTTTCTGTATGTAGAGCAGTATTTGAATCACTTTATGTCTTTAGAAATAAGTTTATATTTAAGTTATCAGTAATGGCTTCTTAATAATAATAAATTGGAATAAATTTCAATTGGTTTTTGATAAAGAAAGCGTAGGAGGTCTAGGTAAATAAATTATTTCAAAAGACAGGGTGAGAAATACCTACATATGTGATTAATTTTATTGCGAGAAGACTATATGTTTTTTTGTAATCTGCTCTTGGGGAGTTAGATCAATGCATTGGTAATACCCGTCAATTTTTGTTTCTAATCTATGTCCAACAAATTCATATGCTGTACTTTCTTCTACTTTAACATTAAAATTTACACGTTCGAGTCTCTCGTTCCAAAATCGTCTTTGTCTACTCCACTTCTTTTGTTCTGATGAAGTCCAATAAAACATCATTCAAAACCATCTTTTTTATCTCTCGCCACTGGCATCGTTCGTTTTCTATTATCTTCAGGACTTGAAAACTATGAAAAGGAAGAGTATCCAGAAGAGGGAATAACGAAATAAAAATTCTCTGCAATATTGATAGACCAAAATAACGATAGTCTTACAAAGATTAGTTGATAGACCGCATGAAGAGCATACGAGCAAAAGAATTTAACAAGACGATTTCAACGCAGAAAACCAAAACAACAGTCATTAGTAACGAACCAGATGTACACTGGATGTCGATGGAATTAGCATCGAATAAAAAATGAAAATAAATTACTTAGAGATTAAACTGACCATCTATGAAAACACTAAAGAAATCAAGTAGGTACAAAGAGCAAATAGATTAACAGGATGCCTTAGTAAGATGTGATTTTAAATCAAGAATATATAAGTAGGTAAAGCTAGTATAGGACCAATAATGACGTAGGTGTCAGAAACAACACCCGGCACAGCTAAAACACCAGTCAAAATATAGAGTGCTGGAATCAGCAGATATGAGAATATACTCAGAAGAATTTCAGAAAACATAATTTAATGTAGAACAAAATGTAATGTACCTACAGGGTTTCATAATGTTGCTCTGCCGCTATTTTCTTGTGGCATTTTTGTAATTAACTATTTTTAATGGAAAATAGGCCACAATTTTACTAAACAAATGATTTTATTAACGTTTCGACGTCCAAATCGGATGCCATTGTCAAAATACAAAAAATATTAATAAATTAAACAAAAATGTTGTTGCTTAGTAAAAAAATTCTTCTAATAATTTAGTAAATCTGACTAATTTATATCGGCAATTCAGACATATATTATACATTTTAAAATAGAAGACTTTAAAATGATATTGCCTGGGTTCCTGGGATGAGTTGCGTTCCTGGGATGACTTTACTGAAATATAGTTCATTCCATTACATGAAATCCACCCTAACTCAAGAATATCCGCCACAAAAAAATCATAGCATGTGATCTGTCTTTAAAAAGACAACCAAATGCAACGGTTTCAGTTAAATTCTCGCGCTAGAGACTCCATAGTAAATCACGAGGGAAAACCAGGAAAAAACCTCGTGATACTATTTCGACCGGCGTTATCGAAATGCCTTCCACTTTTTCAGGTAAATATTTTCATACATGAAATGCCTCCCAGGTACGATCGAAATGCCTCCGTTTCGTTAATCATTTAGGCTGATATTTTGTCTATTTAATCTCTGTATAATGACAGAATGTTGCCAAATTATAATTTAAATAGGTAGTATCTATTTATTTTGATTTTTCTAATTCTTATTGCAGTGTAAATTTGTTTCACATAAATATTTCACAGTACGACATACACATTTCTTTTTAGAAAAGAAAGTTGTTACCCGACAATCTAATATCCAGCTTTTCTGGATAATTCCGATTCTAATCTCTTCCATATTTATAATTACATTTTATAATTTCATAATTAGGAACTTTTACCTTAATCTTTTTGTTTGTTTATATTCTCTGGGTATTTTCTGGGTAATTCCAATTGCGATTCTAATCTCTTCTTAACGATTCCATGAATAGGTACTTTTACCTTAATCTTTTTAAATGTTGGCCAAAGATACAGTAAAACGGTGGACATGTACTAAAAAAACCTGCAAAGCATTTTTGTGAAAACAAAGGGATGTGAAAATACGATAATTGAATCAATATTAGATCATAACCACCAGAAGTTGTCTGCCGAAGTTTACAATAGAAAAGCCGTAAGCAATTCAATAAAAAGAGCAGCCGTGGAAGATTTCAGCGAAAAACCAATGAAGCTCATCTCTAAAGAACTTAAGAAGACAAATATAGAGACATTTACTATCAATGATATCAATAGGGTGAGACAAATTTTATATTATGCTAGAACCACAAATTCTTTAATTAAACTTCCCAAAAATATATCTGAATTTCATAAAGCTCTCGATTCATCTTCTATTATTACAAATAGAAATGAAAATTTTATAATTAAAAATGACAAAGATAATCATATTGTTATACTAACATGTTTTTCAAATCTTCGTTTTCTTTCGACTGTTTCCAATTGATATGTTGACGGAACTTTTGAATACTGTCCTCGTTTTTTCACTCAATTGTTTAGTATACATGGCTTGAAAAATGGACATTATATTCCTCTTGTCTTTTGTTTACTTCAAGATAAAAAGTCATCTTCATATTATCTCGCTTTTAAATATATCATAGAAGAATGTTTTAAAATTAATTGTCCTGTATCCCCTAAAGTAATAACTTCAGACTTTGAAATTTCCATTCATAATGGTATTCGTATGGGATTTCCTGAAGTAGATCTTCATGGATGTCGTTTTCATTTGGGTCAGGCATGGTATAGAAAGGTTCAAGCACTGGGATTAGCTCCAGAATACCAGAAAGAAGGTGTTGACTCAACCGAAATTACGCATTTTCTTATTTATATTTTTGGTCTTTCATTCTTACATCCTAAAGATGGTAGCGATTTTTTTTATATAGCTTTGGCAGAAATTAAACCAGTCGATGGAAGAGTCACACAGTTTTGAGATTATCTTGTTGATAATTACATATCTGAAAATTCGACATTTCCTCCACATCTTTGGGCTGAGCACTCTTCATCCTTACAAAGAACCACAAACCCATGCGAAAGTTTTCATTCCAAGTATAATTCTTCTTTCTACTGCCCTCATCCTAACATTAATAATTTTATTGGTGTAATTTTACAATTTCAAATAAATACCTACATTAAAATGAATTCTGTTTCGACACCAAAAAAAAATTGTTGCGGAAGGTACAGCAAAAATAAATTTTCTAAATGAAAAAATTTTTAGAATTAAGAGAATGTAAAATAAATAGATTAGAATTTGACAAAGTAGTATCATATAAATTTAGGAAAAATATTTTGTAATTTTATATTTCTATACACATTTTGTATTATTTTCCAAATAAGTTTTTTTGTTATGTTATTTTTAATAAATCTATAAAATACTTAATATGTTTTTGTATTTTTTGTTAAATTATTAATTATAAAAAATAATGGTTATAATAAAATATATATTATACTGGTTATAAAACTAGTTATATATGTATAAGTTAGTTAAAATTTATAAATACCGCCTAGTGTCAATAATGTTTAATACATAAAGGTTGAAAATAAAATAAATTAAATAACAAAATACCAATTTTGACAAAAATTTACAAAGGGACGAAGATGCGGCAACGTCTCACCTTCACATAAAGATTAGAACCATGTAATTTATTTAAACCTTGGGAGGCAATTCGTATGTGACCATTTTAGCGACAGGTAAGAAATCCTATTTCGGGAGGCATTTCATATGCGGCCATTTCGACATCGTAAGTATAAAAAACATTAATAAAATCATATTTTTAGTAAAATTGTGGTTTATTTCCCATTAAAAATTGTTAATTGCCTACTATATACAGGGTATCAAGAAGTGAACCCTAAATAGAGGGATCGAATGGAACAATCACACTAGTACCTATATAGAATGGCGGACAAGTGGACAGTGGACACAAAAGTCGTTAAACAGCAAGGGACAACTTGTGGTAGTGGTAGAAGAAACAGTAAAATTGCTTATATAAAGAATGAAGAAAAAGAATTAATATTTGAAATGAATACATTTACTAGTGAACATATAGTGACAAGTTGTCGGTTCTAAAATTGTATTATTTGTATTTCTTAGTTTACTGTTAAAAGTGGCAACTGCGTAATGCTTTATTGTTCGCAATCGGTGAGTGGAGAAATTCGAAGCATTTACTATGTTGACATCATAAATGGAGGTTGGGTCGAAACTTCTGTTTGTTAGGAATTTATGAATATGTATGAACAATGTTCACAGTTACGATATGGATATATGAATAATATCGAAATAAGCATTCGTATTAAATGTAAATAAAATATAGATACCTTATACTTAGTTGATTACAAAGAGAATAAGTAAATGTATTTTTTGTAATGTAGGTAGATATCGAAAAAGAGTAGGTGGATGCATTATAATATTGCATACATAAGATTATTAAACAATTTGTATACAGAAAAAGAAAACTATTAGGTACCTACTTTGGTTTTTTTTATTTAATTTAATTTACTTGAATAAAATAAAAGTGATGACAAATCAAGATATCACAATCGACTTGATGGAAGTGAGATCAAAAGTGTCGAAGAGTATAATATATACTGTTCTTTATGTATGTTCTTTATTTTCTCTCTGGTAATTTTATTTTAATTTCTACTCATGGAAACAAAACCAAAATTTAATAAAACTTTCCAATAAACTATATTCTCAGGTAGGGATGGGAAAAACCTACCGGTTTTAACCTAAAACCGGTTTTTTTACTTCGCAATAACCGGTTTTACCGGTTGTTTTTTGTCCCGGATATAACCGGTTTTTTCTTTTTAAAGTAAAAACCGGTTATTAGGTTTTTACGGTGATTAGGATTCGGTTAGGTATTATTTTGATTCCCAATCATAATTATTATTCTCAAGTAATTATTCCAAACAAAACCATAATTCAAATTTTATTTTATAAATACAGAAGCAAACGGAAAGTGCAAACTCACATCAGCCAGAAACAATTAAGTTTTATTATAATATTTCGTCAAAAAGGTATTTGTAATCATAATATTTACATAAGAAGTGATCTGGTTGAAGTAGACGCAAACATCATCTATTTTTCACACTTGACTCTTGACATTGAAAGTGGGTGAATGACTTTTTCTGATTACCAAAAATAATGTTCTGACTATGAATATCGAATTATCGATTACGAATAGGTACGAATCTCCAAGGATTTCCCTACGTTTTCAAAACGATACACCCATACAGGAGGTATTAAATGAGTTAAAATGTATCTATTATACAAATATATACAAACGTGTTAAAAGAAATACATGATAATTTTTTTTTGATGGTAGTAAAAATAAAAGATAAATGCATTATCCAATTTATTTTTAAGTAAAATATTTATGTTGATATTATTTTTTTTAAATACCATTTGAAAGAGTCTGAGAAATTTTTTGTAAGTTGAAATAGTTGGGTTAAATTGTATATTATTGCAATATGTATTGATGTGATCTTGATTATTGATATGAGATAATATTTTTATATGTCATTTAATTTAATCAATGCATTAATAATAATCTAATTAATTTACCAGATCACATATCAATATGTTTTCAATCTCAGGGCTTTTTATAAAATTAATTACTTATTTACGTGGCTTCTAAGTATTTCTCAATGGTTCCTAATCGGGATAGGAAAGAAAAGAGTAAAATAATAACACATATGGGTTACAATTGTAATCAAAATATTGTTTATTTTATTTAAATGGCAATCACTGCTTAATATTTGCTATATCTTATTATTCTTAAACATAACATTTACACATGGGAATCTTATTTCCTTTTGGTTTCCAATTGAAAGTTTTTATTAACATTTAACTATTATGATTTATTAGCAACAATTCTATTTAAGTTTGATGAAGCTTTTCTGATATTATTGATTATGTTTCTTCAATTTTAAATGTGGTATTTAATACGAAAAACCCATACATTCATGTCCAAACAAATGAGACTGACCTTTTTCTGGTGAACTGAGAATGTCTTCACACAAAACCCGTTTCCTGCTATCCTTGGCTGCAATCAAAACCTCGTCCTGGCTTCCAGTAATGTTCTCCTCTGAAACTAGCTCGTATAGCTCTCGTTTCCTGCTTCTGTCGTGATGCTGTGTTCTACCTTTTTCGAAACTGCAATCAGCTACCGGGAACTCTTGGCTCAAGGAGGTTCTTTTACTCTCAACCTGGCCTACCTCTCGTTCCACGATAGATACTCCACACTCACGGAACTACACCGGCTTTCTCACTCTCCGTACACTACCGTCTACTACTGGACTTCACTTCTCGACAGCTCAAAACATTCTGATCTCTATTTGTCATTCATTCCCCTACTTTCTAAATATCCCTTCCAGATTCACAAATCAAACTTCCACCACCAACTCTCATTCGAAGTATTCCTCAAAACCAATTTTTAATCTTTCTAAATATGCTTAATGGATTTCAAAAGAAAAATAGTTAATTCCCATTCTAAAATTACTTTCTACTAATTAAAAAATTTAATGATCTATTATCTACTTCCACTAAGTCTTATTTAGCATCGGCTAATGATCGAACCTTCCGCGAACAACGATAATGACCTATTATCGATTTCACTTGAGTCTTATTTAATCACTTCTTAAAATTAAATATAACAATTTGTTGTATACAGGTTGTTCTAAATTTATATGCCCGTGGTTGAGAAAATTGAAAATATTTTATATTAAATTGAACTCTGTTTATAATTATCAAAATTTAATTTTCATATCAAATAGAAATATAACAGTATATATTAATTTTACGCTATATTATATTTAATAATAATCAATAAATATACAATAATAATAAAATAATAAATAAATATAATGATTAATAGAATAAAATGGTTTTAAATTGTTTTAAATGGTTTTATTAAAAATTGTGTTTTATTTATATTGATATTGATGTTCTTTCGATAGTACTAATTTTGATCATATTGATATCGAGTATCGAGTCGAGTGGAGTATCGCAAACTAAAGTGCATTGTAAATGTAACATTGTAACCTATTTGCTTTGCATTGTAACGCTTTTTGGAAAAACCGGTTTTTTGGCCGGTTATAACCGCCAGGTTAAACCGTAAGAAAAAAACCGTTATAACCGAAAACCGGTGTTTTGTCAAAAACCGCCATCCCTATTCTCAGGGCTAATTGATTTTAATGTATCACCTTTAGTTTGTGGCTTCTATAGTATTTCTCGTTGCTTACTTAATCCAGGACAAAATAGGGAAAATAAATATACTGCAAATCATATAAATTTTATAAATATGATTTATTTATATTCTATACCCTAAATATAAGATTCACAATGTATGCTAAAACTTTATTCTGTTGTCAAAATTTCTTATCTAATAAAAATAATCTTTAATTCTACTATCTCCTTTTTCTTTTAACAAATTTTCATTTAAATGATTCGGTAGACTGTTCTTATTATTATATAAAAAACAATATTTAATTTACCTTTTAAATAGATTACTTATATCAAATATCTTCTATAAATTTATGAATGAATAAATTATGCTCTAAAACTGTTAAATTGACAAAAAAACAAATATGGTATGTAATATACAACAACTCTCTCCTTTTCACAAATAATCTGACTAAGCTTTTTTAATCTTCTTTACTTCCTATCATGGATTGTGTTGTGCTTGGTTCTCCCACACGTGCTCCTCGGATGCTGCTACGGTTTTTCTCTTCCAAACTGTTTCACAAACAAAAAACAGCACTCACTCGAAAGCTCTCTTCTATTTAGTCTCCGACTCGATACAAATAATATCAATCTTTATAATTCCTTATATATTCTCAACACCGTAAGGTACAAGATGACGGCTTAAGTAAGTAAGTATAATTCCAAGATTTTTCTCTCAGCTCGATATCTTGTGCAAAATTGATACTAACCGGCTACTCGTTCCAGAGAGAAACTGGAATCTATTCGGACACGAGGAGATTGTACTTCTCGACTCGATCACGATTTCGTCTCAACAGGAATCTGCTTACACGGCCACCAAATTCACCACTTTACACAAAATTACTACTTTTCAAAACTGGACTGCTCCCTTCCGATTTTAATTACCCAGTAAATCCTTTTCCTTCATCAATCTGAGACTCAACCACTCTGTTCTCCCTCTATCCATCTCTTCGCCAATCACAAGCATTCTCTCTACACATTACATCCCTACTTTCATTTCTTAAGAACAAATAGTGTTGTATACAAATTTTCTGTCTTGTCAAATTTCCAGGAGATATTAAAATTAATGTTTTTCTTACATTTTAGAAAAACCTTATATTCTAAAACTAAACAAATTGTTTACCGTCGCTTCTCTCTAGGAAATCATTTATAAACATTCTATTGTCTACTCCAACCGCGAGTACATTCACTTTCTAATCCGACCGTATTTTAGTTCATTGTTTAATTTGTATACGTCCGTTCGTAGAATCTTTACCACTAAACATTTCCCCTTTCCACGAAACACTGCTTACGGCTAAATCATATTATTTACAAATTTTGGCTATATACAGGGCGATGAAAATTTACGATCTCGTGGTCTTTGTCATAAAATTAATTCTCTAAATTTTCCCCATAAAAATTATTTAACAATACCTAGGTCACACCATCAATCTATCAAACTAAGCTAACAGAATCAAACGGCAGAGATAGCTAGAAGAGTTCGAATGACTTGGGAAGCAGTAGGAAGACTCAGTAATTTGTTGAAAAACAAAAAGATACCAATAAATTTTGAGGCATTGAAATTGAGGCATTTTTAAAATTTCACAATCTAGATATAATTCTAATATCTGAATCTCACTTAACATCAGAGAATAGTTTTAGAATACCCAACTATTTAATGCTGCCCATCTAGACGCAGCAAGAAGAGCCAGTGCTGGAGCAGCTATAATCATTAGAAACGGTATAAAACACCATATTTTACACAAGATTGAACAACCAGATCTACAAGCAGTCTCCATTGAAATAGAAGATTGGATCGGACCAATCTCGATAGCTGCTGTATACTGCCCACCAAATTATAGAGCTAACAAAAATTCTTTAAGTAATCTCTTTAACCAACTTGGTAACCGTTTCCTGGCAGGTGGAGACTATAACGCCAAACATACTAGTTGGGGTTCAAGACTGTGCGCTCCTGGAAGAGGCAGGGTACTACATCAAATTAGTGATGAGCAAAACAAGAACAAGACCAAGACCAGGCTAGTCTTGGTCTTGGTCTTGTTCTTGCAAGCTTGGTCTTGGTCTTGCAGCTAAAAGGCAGTCTTGGTCTTGGTCTTGGTCTTGCACTAGCCGGTCTTGTTCTTGGTCTTGGTCTTGCTGCAAGAGTCTTGCTGGTCTTGCTTTTTTGGTAGTAATAATTTGAACCAAAGAATTTCGAATAAAATATAAATTGAAATAAATAAAGATGTGAAAAATGAAACTATATTTTTTGCTTTAAAATTTTAACAGAATGTAGAATGTAGTTTCAAACGGATACCAATTTTAATATTATACATTCACCTAATGACCTAATTATTTCTCTCTATATAAAGAGATTAGAGTATATTTTTATAATGGTAATGTTTATCAGTAGGAAAAACTTGCATTTACAACCCTTGTTGCAATTGCCGGCCTTCAGTTGTGTCACGTTGTGTTTTGCATGCTGTCGATACCTGCCGCCTGCCTTCAGACCACGTCTTGAATCTGGATTATTGTTTATTGCCCCTCTATTTTAATAAAATGTTAAAGAAAAAGAGCTTCTTAAAGGTGCCACAAATGGTCGGGGACCTTCAATTCACGGATTTTACGAAAAGGGATAAACGGTTTATAGTTGTTAACAGATAATGATCTGCTCCTTTCACTCGAACACTGTAGTATTTATCCTACGAGGGTCAAATTTAAGAACATAAATTAAATTTTTTTAAGAGAACACAAAAATCAAATATTTTTTACTGTATGTAATCATTATACCTAATTAACTTTTTTTATAAACTAACTAAAATATACTTTTTAGTAAATACGTGCATATTTACCATACCTATTTATAGACCTAATACTATAACATAATAACTAAACCTAATGGGGAGTTATAAACGCTTAATTCTGTAATTTGTTATCTTGCAGTTCTTTAATTTTATGTAAACTACATTGCTCTCGTAACACGAGTTATTCGCACTTTTTATTTTCACATATTTTTGGATTGAATACCCATTATGACATTTAAAAAGTTGAAAATATTCGGATGTGGGTAGTAAAAACTAGAATTTAAAACACACTGAAATGATGCGCATGCATTTCAAGTGCGGCACATACTATTTGTACTACTGGCCCTTTCTGGGGAAAACCTAGATTCTTCCAAATAGTTTTCAACTATGAAATCAGTAAAATTTTTTACACGTTTGCCATCCGGGATTTTCACAAATAATTCAACTTCCAACTTTCGTTGATTATAAAAAATTAATCCAAAAAATAATTTTAAAAATTTCCCAGTATCCGAATTTTTGTCAGTATATTCAGAAACTGAACCTAAGCTTTGGATTTTGCGATACCAAGCTTGACACATTACAATCGACAACCAGTTATTTTTTATTCAGGCCACAATGCTTTCACAGCATTGTGAATCCCTTTTCAAAATCTATTATGATATTTTTTGTATTCATTTTAAATTTAACGACCTACATTTTTCTTCGATTATGCGAAAAGAATTGAAATAAGTGTCAGTATTTTTATTAGACAAAAAAGCGAAAACTACTGGTACATAAAAACCGTTTTTAATTGCATTTTTTTTAATGGATTACCCTATCTATAATTACATTTTTTTGTCTTACAAGTAATTTCAATTGTCCTTGAACTGTCGCCGTTTGAAAACTTGCCTTCTGGACACTTTGAAGGTTGAGAAAATGCAAACCGTTTGACTTAATCAAAACGACTTAAAAATATAACCAAAATATTATGTATTTTAAAAATTCGATATTGTTTAAGGTTTCTTACAATGTCAGTATATATTATTGAAATAAAAAAATAAAGTTAAATAATAAAAACCAATTTTTCCCAAAAAATGCAAGAGTCTTGCAGGTTGGTCTTGGTCTTGCGTGGTCTTGCAAGGTTCGGTCTTGGTCTTGGTCTTGTTCTTGCAAACTTGGTCTTGGTCTTGGTCTTGCAACCAAAAGGCGGTCTTGGTCTTGGTCTTGGTCTTGCTGCAAGACCAAGACCAAGACCGCAAGACCAAGACCAGTCTCGCTCATCACTACATCAAATCATATCAGAACAACACTTGGACCATTTGTCTACGTATCAGCCTACATACTGGCCATCAAACCAGCAGAAAGTTCCCGACTGTTTAGATTTCTTTGTTACAAAAGGGTTCTCAAGGGTGTATCTAAGTATCGAATCAAATTTTGATATAGAGTCTGATCATACTCCTATAGTAGAAACTGTACATTCAGGAATTAAAGAAAAAGAACCTCTGCCCAAGTTGCACAATTACAAAACCAACTGGCAAGCTTTCAGAGAAAGGGTTGAAGCAAATATTGAACTAAACGTATCACTAAAGTCACCAGAAGAACTAGAAAAAGAAATCCAAAATTACACAACAACGATTCAGGAAGCTGCATGGAAATCAACACCTCCACCAACAAAAGCAAAACAAAAAATTAATTGTCCAATAAATGTCAGAGAAAAAATAATTGAAAAAAGGTATCTGAGTAGAACTTGGAAGCAAACTAGACATCCAGATGACAAGTTAAGGCTCAATAGAGCACCACGACAATTGAAGGAACTACTAAAACAACTAAAAAATAATAGCGTTCAAGAATACCTAGAAAATTTAACGCCGTCAGATGCCAGCGATTATGCGCTATGGAAGGCTACAAAAAAATTAAAACAGCAACATCGTCATATCCCACCAATTAGAAAATCCAACGGAACATGGGCCAGAACAAACAATGAAAAGGCAGAAACTTTCGGCGAATACCTAGAAGAAGTTTTCAAACCTATACCAGCTGCTGCAACAAATAACGATCAAGAAATCTACAATTTCCTACAGAACCAAACCCCGACAGGAGAAAACACACTACACGCTTCACCCAAAGAAGTTCAAAACATAATCAACAATAATCTAATAAAAAAGAAGGCACCTGGCTATGACTTAATCACAGGTGAGGTAATCAAAAATCTACCTACCAAAGCAATTAAAATGCTAACTCAATTGTGTAATGCGGTACTAAGGCTAAAACACTTCCCAATGCAATGGAAAATTGCGGAAATTATCCTTATACAAAAATCAGGAAAACCTCCAAATGAGCCCACTTCATATCGGCCAATTAGTTTAATGCCAGTAATGTCTAAGATCATGGAAAAAATAATAGAAAAAAGACTTCTACAAATACTAACCGACAGAAATATGATACCCGACCACCAATTTGGCTTTAGGAAAGAGCATGGCACCGTTGAACAAGTTCACAGAGTGGTCAACGTTATAAATAAAACATTTGAAGAAAAAAGTTACTGTTCAGCAGCATTCCTCGATGTTAGCCAGGCTTTTGATAAAGTTTGGCATCAAGGACTGTTGTATAAACTGAAAAAGAACTTACCAGAGGAACTATATACACTCCTTAAGTCGTATTTATCAGAAAGAAACTTTCGAGTGAAGTTTGAGTCAGCCTATGCAAAACTATATCCCATCAGATCAGGGGTACCGCAAGGAAGTGTTCTGGGACCGCAACTGTATCTGATTTACACAGCCGACTTACCCACAATCGTGATACAACGACCACCACCTTTGCAGACGATACTGCAATCCTAGCAGTACACAAAAATCCCGTCGAAGCTGCTGCAAAACTCCAGAGAGTATTAAATCAAATAAATACATGGGCACAAAATTGGAGAATTAAATTGAATGAACAAAAATCAAACCATATTGTTTTTACAAAATGTCACGGTGAATCACCTACAGTAACAATAAATAATAAGGTAATTCCCTTAGTTACCTCTGTAAAATATCTGGGCATGCACTTGGACAGGGGATTAACCTGGAGAACCCATATATGGAACAAACGGAAACAACTGGGCATAAAATTTAGTAAGCATTATTGGCTTCTAGGGCGTAAGTCTAAGCTCACGACAAGAAATAAACTGCTAGTCTACAACACAATATTCAAATCAGTCTGGGCGTATGGTCTGCAGCTCTGGGGAACAGCATCCAAGTCGAATGTATCCATAATTGAGAGATTCCAGTCCAAGGTGTTACGTTCAATAATCGATGCTCCGTGGTTTGTTACTAACTGAGATATTTACAATGATCTGGAAACCAAAACCGCCAGTGAAGTGATAGTGGAGTTAAGTGCAAAATACATCGTACGTCTTGAAAGCCACGCGAATGTGCTTGCAATTAATTTGTTAGACAACAATCAGGAAACAAAACGGTTAAAGAGACAGACACCATTAGATTTACCGCACAGACATTAATATTGTTACAGTAGCTAAGTTAATATATGTAATACAGTAATTTAATATTATCTCTATAGAGATGTGTGGCGCTGGTCACAATCTCTTCATGTCATTATTTCTCAGATAAAATGTGCCTATTGTTATATGTTATAACAGATTGCCTAATAAACATTAAAAAAAAAAAAATTTAAAGAAAAGGGTATTAAACAGTTGTATTCTACCAGTTATGACCTATAGAATGGAGATCATGACACTTACAGAGGTATCAGCCAATAGATTGAGAACGACACAGAGGGTGATCGAACGAGCTAGCTATGTTACTGTTAGGAATATCTCTGAGAGAACATATACGAAATGAGGACGTGCGAAGCAGTACAAAGGTGGAAGATGTAATTGGAAGAATTGCGCAAATGAAGTGGTACTGGGGAGGACACGTGGCACGACAAAGCATCGAAAGGTGGACGAGAAACATTATACCTTGGAGACCACGCGAGCACAGTCGTAGTAGAGGAGGACCACAAAAACGATGGCAAGACGACATCAAAGCACAAATGGGAAGAAACGGGCACAAAATAGCACAAAACAGAGAAGAATGGAGAACTCATTGGGATTGGGAGGCCTTTGTCCAGGAGTAAATGCAAACAGGTTGAAGAAGAATAGAAGAAGAAGAAGCCAAATGAACACCATCCGCAAAGTGTCTCTTATAATTATTATTTGTATTGTTTATTCATATTTGTTTTATTAATATTCTGAAACATAACACTTTGATACCTGTAGTGTCTCTTACCTCCCTGTTTTATTTTATTATTTTTTTTAGTGTTTCGAGGCAGCTTGGTGTGGATTTTAATACGTTGTCCCGCGATGACGGACAGTTAATTTTATTGACCAGAATTGTTATTTTTATCGTTATATGCCCAAGCTTTGTATGAACTGCAATATTTACGACTAAACGGTCACCTGTTCACAACATTTATGAATGGTATAAGCCGATGGTAAGTAGGTAGAAGTTAGTCACTATCGTTCAACGTCAGTGGTGTACGGTTTTTTACCTACACTTGTTTACAATAGATGTATTCTAACTGTAGTGGGTATTACATTGTCCTAAATTCAGGACCGATATTCAGCATACGATTTAGGACACTAATTCAGTCACCGAAGCTCGCGATTACACTTGACTAAATTTAGGATCGTAAATTATAAACAAGTGTTGAAACGACAGGGCTTGGGTTGAAATAGGTAAAACTTTAAAAATCAGGTAAAAATAGAGCGAGCTGTATCGTCGCCCCCGTTAGCGAAATTATTCCGATTTGATTTTTTTGCACAAAGTTACTCAAAAAGAGGTCCTTATAAAAAATCCACAGGGTGCCAGGCGGTGCCGTGGTCGAAAAATTGTTTAAACAATTTTTTTAAACAAATTCACAAAAATAATATTGTTCATTTCAAACAATTTTTTTAGATAATTTGCGTCATTCTAAATAAAAAAATGTGTTGTCATTTTTCTCTAAAATTGATTGTTGTCGAGATATACGCGATTTAAAATTTGAAAAATGCGAAAATAGCCATTTTCAAGGCTAAATAACTAAGCGTATCGCGTATAACTCGACAACAATGAATTTTAAAGAAAAACCAAAAGACCTTTTTTGCTCACAATGACCCAAATTATCTGAAAAAAATTTGTTCGAAGTGAAAAAATTATTGTTGTGAATTTGTTTAAAAAACTTGTTTAAACAATTTTTCGACTACGGCACCGCCTGGCACCCTGTGAATTTGTTATAAGGACCTCTTTTTGAGTAACTTTGAGCAAAAAAATCTAATCGAAATAATTTCGCTAAGGGGGGAGACGATACAGTCTGGACTACAGCGCTAATTGTTAATATAAAATAACAGCTTTGTATTAAAATACTGACAAACATTTCTTCAGGATCTATAAGGGGGGATTTTAAACTTTGAATTGATTGCTTTCTGACTTTCATAATATAATTTTTAATCGAGTTATTAAGCCTTGAAAATCGCCATTTTCGCATTTTTTAAATTTTAAATCGCGTATAACTCGACAAAGACCAATTTTAGAGAAACATCACAAGAGACCTATTTTGCTCAAAATGACTCAAATTATCTAACAAAAATTGTTAGAAACGAAAAAAATTATTTTTGTGAATTTGTAAATATATTGTTTAAACAATTTTTCGACCACGGCACCTCCTGGCACCCTGTGAATTTGTTATAAAGACCTCTTTATAACGGGGGCGACGATAGAGGCCGGTCTAAACCTTAAAAACAGTAGACGAAGGGCCACTGAGCGTTCTTGCGTCCTTGGCATATGTGTGCCATTAATTATGAATGTCGCTATTATTATCAGCATCCAGTGACATTTTTATTGTTTTGGGTACATAGAAAATGGTACCCTTGTACATCCGATTTTTAGGATGTCGGAAACTAGGATGCCAACCATCCTAAATGCAATTACACTATCCTGAATTCAGGACATCCTAAATATCGGACACTAAATTTTAGGATGATGTAATAGCCTCTAAGCCAAGCCGCACACCAAAGAAACATGAAACGAAAAACATGAAACATGAAACGAAAAACATGTTTCATGAAACTAAAACACTGATAAAAAAATCTCAAAGTCCGCCTATCAATGAAACGAGTGTGATTCATGCTCATGACACATTTTTATTTTCGGAGAGTCTCATAAATAGCCGGTCGTATATTTGTTTAGTAGTGGTTTATTTCCATGAAACGTAATTTACGTTTCATGTTTCTTTGATGTGCGGTCGGGCTTAAGGATGCTAATTTAATACATGAAACAGTAATACGTTAGCCAATATTATTCTCGATCTTGTGCGGCATGTAACAATTCATGTGTTGATAAGCCTGTCCATTGACGAAGGTTTCGGAGCCATTAATATATCTTCCTATGTGACAAATATGTGACAAAAAGAAATTTGTTGAATATGCAGCTAGTGCAAGAAAACGTTTATCCCCCATATAATCTGATGAATTTACTAGCTTTGAACAAACCGTCAATCTTTAGGATCCTTCTAAATTATGTTAAGTCGTGTAAATTGAAACTTTAGATTATAAAATTAGTCGTGTAAATTAATAATACCCCGTATCCCTACTTACTATGTGGTTAGTCACCCTGAACGATCTGGGTGTGAAAAGTTTTTTTTTCCCTTACCTACCCTGGATTGTTTTTGTAATGGATTCGGAGATGGATTCGTAATGGTCTTGGTGTATGGTGAGGCGTCGATTTCAAGAAGTGTTGCTGGCTAAATGGTTTCCCTAGATCTTTCCGTTGAGTATTAACTGCAGTATCCACTATCTGCTACCTCTCATTACATGGTACAGAGTACAGATACTCTTTAAGTTTTCTCTTTTTTATCAGCTTCGTCAAGTCATCTTCGCTTGACCTATTCTGTTTAAGACTTCATGTTTGAAATTCGTTAAACCTATGATAAAGCATCCTACGATGTAATCACATTTGTTAATCATAATAACCTTTCTGATACAGGATTCACATCCATATAATAATACAGGATACACATAATACTTTGTAAACTTAATTCTTAGTTGTAAATTCATCCGAAAATTGCACAGTACCTATACATACATACATTTCTATTCTAGTTTTAATTTCTTCATCAGGATTTAGTCTCTCGTTTATCCAACATCCTAGGTATTTAAAATATGTAGTTAACTTTTATAACTGGCTTATTGTTGACAATTAGTTGCACAGGGTCAACGTCTTATTTACTAACCACAAGTAACTTTGTCTTTGATGTATTTATGCTAAGTCGGTTATTGGAGCATTCTCTAGTGACTCGATCTATAAGGAATTGAAGATCTTCGATGCCTTTAGCCATGATCGCTATATCATCTGCCATAGCTGATGTTGCTAATAGTTTCTCCATCAATTTTAACTGCACATTGCCCATCCAACGCTTCGAAGTATAAGACAAGTAGGTAAACGTTAAGTAAATACATATGTGGATAATATAAAACCCTGTCTGACACCTCTTTGAATGACAATTTTATCTGTTCTTTTGCTGTCTACCAGAATAAAAGCTTCTATTCTCTCTCTGCATTAAAGCTCTTTCATTAAAGCTCTTTCAACATCATTTTCGTACAAATTACCAATTGATTCTTAGACATCATACACTTCTTCTTTGTAGCCCTGAGAGAGCTTGTTTTGTTCTTTTCCACTATCCAAACCTTTTGCTACCAGTGCCATTTTGAAACACCCTCTTATATTGACCGTTTTAAGTTCATCCTCAACTAACCCAACCCTCACTTCTATGTCTTGACTTCGTGTCTCTTCCTGTCGATACGCAATGTAACATTTTATAATTATTTTTGTGTCTTCCAGTCTTTAAAGTTGTCCCAGTGACCCCCTTCCACAATATATTATTTCTGTCATTTTCATGTCATCCAGAATTATGTCAGTAGCGATATCCTGAACGGAGAAGGCCAAACGTAAGAGCTTTTGAAAAATGAATGAATCGTTTTGTTCGCACTGCGTCAGTTGCATTTATGAAAAAATTACTCAACCAAAATTGGTAAAATGATCATTTTCCAATAATTTGTAACATTTGTCGATGATTCAATTTTAGTTGCAAAAAATTTAGAGTACGCCTATGCGGAGGCACCTGACAAAAGTCGTTTGTTATGTTATAACCTAGCAGTCCACGGTTTTGATCATATAAAACATGAATAAATATTAAAAAAGCGCCTCAAAATTGTCAACCGTAAATATAAATTATTAGTTATTGTATTTATATTGTAAAAAACAGTTTGAGAATTGCGAAATGCATCTACATTCAAAACTAATTTCACATTTCGTTATTTGTTTTTGTTTAGTATTTACTTAAAGGTAGGTATTATAACGTGTCATTATATTGTTACTAAAAATACACAATAATTGGTTTCTATTAATAATGGCTCACTAAAAATATAGGTAATAGAAAAGGTTTTTGTAAGTTATAGACTTTACTTAGGTACCAAATCTAGGTGAAAAAGCCCTCTTCCAGCCCTCTTCTTCTCGTTTTCTCTCTTTCTCTCTCTCTCTTTCGCTCTCTCTTTCTCTCTCTCTCTCTCTCTCTCTCTCTCTCTCTCTCTCTCTCTCTCTCTCTCTCTCTCTCTCTCTCTTTATTTCTCACTCTTTATATCTCGCTGTCTCATTTTATTTTGTTGTTTCCCCATTACAGGATTTCCTCCAAGACTCCAACAAATTTTCTCCATTGGTATCTAGCTTCAGCTGCTCTAAATGTTTCTTAGAATAAGTGGCTTGCTGAATTCTAAATCTAAATGCTGAATTGAATTCAGTATTGAACTAAATGTTTAATTGAACAAATGGTTCCCCAATAGGAAGACGATCAGTGGGAAGACTTCAAAAAAGATGGAATGACAACTTACTGGAGGCACATTGAAAAACAGACATAGTAATATCTATATAAAAAGAAGAAGAAGAAGAAGAAGAATTCTAAATTTGGTCGGACCATTTAGTTCGTAACCCTCCGCTAGGTTTTCTCTACGGAACCTTTCCAGAAACAATTAACCTCTTTAAACTATCTTCACCTCTGCAAACCACGTAACCAAAGAACTATAGCATTCGTTGCAGACATGTTGTGTACAGCCTTTTTTAATGTTTGTTAAGTTCGGTAGGTTAAGAGCGAAAACGTTTGTTGGATAAGCTATCTAAGGTATGCGTAACATTCCTCTTCGCCACCACATCCCAAAGCAGTAGCGGATCCAGGGGTGGGGCACGGGGGCACGTGCCCCCCCCCCCAGACGGATCAAAAATACACTAGATATAATAGATTTTATCGGGATACATTCCAGACTCCTTGAGTTTGTACCCTATGTGCCCCCCCTAATCGATTTTCTGGATCCGCCCCTGTCCCAAAGGCATACATTTTTTTGGCATTCTTGTGAGCGAAGAGTCCAAGTTTCTGTCCCGTATAGAAATAATGAGAATACAAAATAAATAATGCATGCATTAATATCATCTTGACCTTTTGAGATATAGATCTGTCTTTCCAAACTTTAGTTACTCATCGCATTTGACGATATGCAACAAAAGTTTACTGGCATGTGTTATTAGTGAAAATGTACGGTAATTTTATACCAGTGGTGAATCAGTATAAGTATCTAGGGATAGTACTAGATAATAAACTTCTGTGGACTAAACATATTCAATACATCAAAGGTAAGTGTGAAAAAAAAATATACTAAGGTGTATTACCAACAGAAAATGGGGTGCAGATCCCAAAACAGCTTTATTGTTCTACAATGCTTGTATTCGGTCAGTCGTGGACTATGGGTGTTGGATATATGGATCAGCAAGCAATACGAATTTAAAAATATTAGATCGGATACAATACAGATGCTTGAGAATATGTTTAAGTGCAATGGTATCCACTCCAACAAACGTTATGCTAGCAGAGTGTAATGAAATCCCATTAAATTTACGTAGACAATTTTTAGCTCAAAAACACTGCATAAAGCTAAGAAACACTGAGTCAGACCTTTTAACAAGTCTGGCTTTATTAAACATGGAAAACTTAACTAGCAAATATTGGAGAATAAAAAATTCACCACCACTAACAGATGCATTCATTGAAACCAGGAATTATACAGATTTACACAACAGTAAATTATTACCGATTTATAAATTTCCGTATAAAACTTTGATAAAAAAACCAAGAATCATAATTTCTAAATATACAGAATCAAATCATTTAAATAATATTTTAGTAAAATCTATACTGAGCGACTTTGTGGATTATACAGTAATTTACACAGATGGTTCTAAAAATCAAACAGGAGTAGGATGTGCTATGTATGTGCAAAATACCCATCAACATAATAATTATAAATTATCTAGTATTAGTAGTATTTTTACAGCTGAGATTATAGCCATCGAAAAAGCTCTAGAATGGATCAAAGAGAATAATATTGAAAAAGCTGTGATAATAACAGACTCCAGATCTGCAATATATGCAATTCAAAACACTGATTTTAATTCATACAAATCAAAAATTTTATGTAATATAAAAAATAATTTGTCTAAAGTGGAAGTAGTATTTATATGGGCAAAAGGGCATGCCGGTATACTGGGTAATAAGAAATGGCCATGAGTTGGCCAAAGATGCAATAAAAAATGGTGAGATTCTAACTCAGATCTTATCGACAGATGCAATAAATGACGTCAACGATAGAATAAATAAAATATGGAAAAAACAATGGAAAAATATTTCAAGCATATCAAAAAATTTATATTTTTCTTTACATCAAGAACTTCCTCCGCCACCTGAATACATATTTAAGTATAACCTGCCAAAGCAAGATATTTCTACTATCGTCAGATTAAAAACTCGACACGGAAAATATGAGGCACATCTGCACAAATTAGGAATAGTTAATTCATGTTTTTGTGATAATGTTTCGATTAGAGATTTGAACCATATTTTCTTTGAATGCAAAATTAACGAGAGATATATAAATCAATTGTATTACAATTTACGACAAACACAAGTTCATTTTCCAATTAGTATAGAATATCTACTAAGTTGTCATAATGGAAATATTTAAATTACTCATAAACTACTTGAAAGAAACAAATATAGTCATTTGAGTCAGATAGGTGGGAATATAACAAAACTAATAAATTGAGGTAAAAATAAAATAAAAATCTGTGGCTAACGGACCAGCATCCAAGCCATTTTTTCACACACACACACATACGTACGGTAATTTTGATATACAGTCGAACCCGCTTAATGGAATAGCCTTCGTGCCAAGCGAAAGTATTCCTATAACCGGGATATTCTAATAACCGGTCATTGGTGGCTATTAGAAACCTTTCGGGTCCTCAAATTTCTATTCCTTAAAGCGGGATATTCCTTTAACAGGTATTCTAATAAGCGGGTTCGACTGTATCTGGTAACAGTTTCTATTTTGTATAGTGAATTATAAATTTACTAGTTACGTATCAGATGGTCATTTTCCCGAATTCCAACCAACGACACAGATAGAATAGATGATGGGATGAATGAATGACATTAATCCTTGTACTTATGTGTTAGACATGTATTTTACTTCAGAGAGCAAGATAGTAGTCTCTCTAGGCTCTAGGGTAATTGGTGCATTGTTGGGCCATATAGATTTTCTTCTAGTCTCGTTATTCCTATAAAGGTCGCCACAATAGTTTCGTCGCGATTCCAATATTTCATCAGCATCGGCTTTTAGATGACCTTCCTTATCCATCACAGACCTCCTTTGACGTTTAAACTCTCTGGTAAGAAAGTTATAAGATTTCAAACTCTAAGAAATGCTGAGAACTAAAACTGGACGCAGAATGAGAGCAGGATAAGCGGGAAAATGTTAAAGAAATAAATTTTTGGGAATCACCCTTAAAATTATTCATCCTCATCGTCAAAACAGGCAGAGTCATGTTTACCTACACAACGATAGAAAGAAGAAGATCCCAAAATTCAAATTTGGATCCAGTTTTAAGACAAAGGTAATCGAAGGCTCAAACATTCGATCAAAGGAGGTTCTATCGAAGCCCCACAACTACCGATGGCAATTATTAGTCACTAGAATTCCCAAAAAAAATTTCTTCTCCCGACAACTGAGCTTCGAAACTTAAAATGCAGTAAGGTAAACATGGAGCTGCAATTCTTTGAAGACGTTAAAGCCTAAAACTTCATCTTTAGGGGATGGGTACGTAGTTTCTGCTCTAATGCTATTTAAATGAGATTAATTTTTTTCAAATCCTGAGAAAACTAATAAGATAAGTATTTTTGAAAAATTTAAACGCAGAATTAAATATTAAGTTCTTACCGAGGGCCGAAAGTCCCTGAAAACTTCTGTAATGTTCATTTTAATAAGTTACAGGGGTGAAAAACTAAGATAAAATGTATTGTGATTTTTAATTTCAAATGTCTCGTTCAAAAGAATTTTTTTATTTATTCTAAGGAACTTTCAGCCCTGGATAATAATTTAGTCTTTCATTTTGCGTTTAAATTTTTTAAAAAGATTTATTAGTTTTTTCAGGATTGAAAAAAAATGAACACCATGGCCGTGGTGATATTTTCCAAATCGAACATTCGCTAGCTTTGTCATACAACGCACTGAGTCAAATAGAATATAATATAATGACAAGACAGTGACAATTTTAAATATTTGACATGGCATCGGGAATATTTTGAGTTGTTGATTAAATAATATTGATAGTGTATTTGATAAAAAATAATTGATTTAAGACGTGAACTTAATAAATAGTTATTAAGGTACCAAGGGTATTATAAGGATAATAACGTTTGAGGTCAATGGTGTATAGACCGAAGGCCTTCGGCCCGAGGTATATACGTTGACCGAAAGCGTTATTATCTATAATACCCGTGGTGCCTTCAATGTTTAATGTCCGACTAAATTATTCTTTATATGCAAAAAATTTTAATGAATTTTGAATGAATTAATTTTCAAATAAGTACATTTACCAGCAATAGTCGTAACGTAATTGTGGTAACCATAGTTTTACTTAGGTTTTTATTTGTCAACTTGACAGTATTTAGCTAGTTATTTAAATTTAATACGCTTGGGCGTTATTTTTCAAAATAACGCCCTAGGGCATTATATCATCCTTAACTGACTTCGAAATCATATCATTATTTGTCAAATAATATAGCAGTCGGACATTAAAGTTAATTGTTTCTCATTTGTGGACGATGCAAGCAGAGAATTGAGGAGGATATATTCTGTGATCCAAGTATTTTGTTGTTAAAGATGTTCAAAATTGTAAGCGTTCCATAGTAACAATATATTATTAAAAAATCACTTTAACACTTTTCCTCTTTTCTCGATTGAGTATTAGTTTTTGTTGTACAGTATATAAATTATTACAATCACTGAATACATAATTAGTGAAAAAATTATCATTTGTATAAACTGAATTAATAATTTGCATTTATACAAGTAACAGTTATCCAAGAACATTCAAAAGCCATATCTTTAAAGTTAATGATGACATTGTCAAGTAGTAATGTTTACATATCCATACCAGTGAGAATTTTACTACACGTAATTTGCCGTGTAAAGACAGAAAAAGTAGGGATAGCCGTAAAATATTTGTGAATTATGTACCGATGGCCTTAATGTAATTCATCGTGTCGAGATAAAAGGGAAGTGAATAAATTAATGGTTATCGAACAAAAAAATAGCGCCAGCTGAATGGATGACATATTAAAGGCAGTGAAGATAGACAAATCCACATTTGGCACGAGACTATTCCTCATAGCAAAATTCATGCTACAGGAACATGATTTGTAGGTACCTACTAAACATTCAGAATAACTGACGAAACATTAAATATTTTTTATCGTCATTATGTATTTCTACAAAATCTCATAGAACAACAGCCGCTTTTGTGTTTGTTGAAGCGTGTACATTAGCCAGTTGGATTTAGCAATTGAACGAATCTATTTTTGCATTCATTATGTCCGTCGTTACCTCAAATTAACGACTTGTAAAATAAATGTGTCGAGTTATTACAAAACTGATGTCTAATACGTTCAGGACCTGAGGCCTGAGGTACATAACCAACATTAAACACATTTATCATGGGTATATTTTAAAAGCTAAAAAAGTTGTTTTTCATCACAGTCAAACACGTAATTAATGTGAGCTATATATTTACCGATATTCAACAGTATGTATATTTTTCTACGCTGCAGGATTTATGACAAAATTTTGCTGCATATTGTATATGAAAAAATTGACTTTTACTTCTAATCAGATTCTACCTAGAGTCATGTGCCGTATAAATTGCTGAATGACATGTCTTGAGAGGTTTTCTTGGTCAGTGCTCTTTGTTGATGATATTATGTCTGTGGAGGAGAAGCAAAGAAATGGAGAAGAAGATGGAGGGTTGGAGAAGAGCTGCTGAAGAGGAAGGGCTTAAGGTTAGCAGGTCAAAAATAGAGGATATGTGGTTTCCTCTGTGATCGAAAAATCGATGAATGGAAGAGAAGAAATACAAGGGTTTATACAAGTTTTGAATATGAAAAAATTATTTTGCTGATGGGTGCCGCGTTTGCTGGCTATTGACCAAAAGATGATGATGTAACCAGCAGTTCTCAACAGTATTTGGACATTATAAAGCGCAAGTTCCTTGGACTTTTGGCGCCGATTGGTAAACATTGAAACAATTTGGATCCCTACGACAAAGGTGGCTAAACAGATCGGAAGGGTTATGGCCACTGAATTTTGGAATTGCAAAGGCATAATTTTAATTACGTATCTTAGAATTGTTGTTTCATCCGACTTATTTTCCTGATTTGATCCCCTCTGATTATTATGTGTTGCCAAATCTGAAGAAATGGCTCGTAACTAAAAAATGTAGCTAGAACGAAGAGATATTAATTGATGAATTAATTTTTTCAGATTTTTCGAATCAGCTTCAAGAATCAGCTTCTTTACTTATTTAAAAGGAAATTAGTATTAGGGCCGGTTGTTCGAACGCTAATCAACAATGATCATTATCAAATATTTAATTACTCTCACCAACTGTCAATGTCAACTTTTTTTGGGTTTCTGATTACAATTATGAAATTACTTTAACAATTATGTTAATAATTGTTATGTTAATTGATTAACTAATCTCATAATTATAATCAATTATGTTTTCAGCAACCCAATAAAAGTTGACATTGACAGTTTTGGTGACAGTAATTAAATATTTGATAGTGATCATTGTTGATTAGCGTTCGAACAACCGGCCCCTAGAATATTAAATACAATAAAATAACATAATTTTCTGGAAAAACCTGTTCTTCATTTCAAATGAGGTTAAATGGTGAGGTATTTTCCTCACCAAGACCAAAATGGTTATTTCAGGTAGATTTTACTAAAAGGCATTCAATTGAATTATTTATCTACTATTAAATTATAGTAGGTACCTATAATTATAATAATTAATTATATAATAATAAAATGGAATGTTTAATAGAAAGTGAAAGCGGTAAACCTTACGCGGTATTGGTATTTGAAAATTTTATTTTTTAAGTGAAAGTTTTAAAAAGTGAAGAAGTATTCTGGAGGATAAAACAACTTGTAGTGCGAAATTTTTTACTATTGGTGCAACTTTTACAATATCTAGAAGTAGCCGACAACATAATCATGAACCAGATTGTCAGAAGTTAGATCGAAAAATTGTTTATAACTATTGTAAACGTAAAGCCCAAGAGAATTGAAAAACCAGCAAAAATTATACCCCAAGCACTTGCAGCTAATTTGTCTGAAACAATGACTACGATTGTTGTCAGTTACATAAGAAAAAATATATAATGATTGACGAAAAATGATGCCTGGTCGACTTCCTTCCAATATTGATGAGGTTCAAGAATTTGTGACGGGGTGTGCTCCAAAAACAACCAAGAGAAAAAATTTTCTGTTTATAAACTGTGTCAAAAGTAGGATAATTGTATTTAGTTGTGAAACAAATATAAGATTTTAGCCACATTGAATTTTATTATATGGATGGCACATTGCAATTATTCATTATTCATGGTCTAATTAATGGGCATTATATTTCTTTACTATCCTGTTTACTGCCAAACAAAAGAACAGAAATTTACAACAATATTTTTTATTTGTTAAAATTAGAAATTTTTAAAGCTCTTAAAATTGAGTTTAATGCTATAGTAAAATTTTTGAAGATTTAGAAAACGAGTGCAATTATTGAAATGTGTCCGAACACTGAAATACATGGTTGTAAATTTCACCTACACTAAGCTTGGTATAGCAATGTCTTGGTCTCTTGATTTAATATCAGAATATAAAAATGATTCTGAAAGAGGCAAGTGGCTCAAACATACTTTTGGCCTTACATATAAAACCAGAAGACGTATCAGATTGTTTTGTGTTTGATTTAATGTCATGCAAACCAGGAAAGGGAGCGTTCAAGTATTACGTAACGCACCTTGGGAGGAAGGGGGTCTTGCATAACGTTACGGCGCGTTACATGGGGGAGGGAGGGGGGTCAAAAATCTTCAAAAACTGCGTTACGTAATACAATACTTGAACGCCCCCAAATGAAATTTAAGATAGATATGTTGATTATTTAGTTTAAACTTATATAGACGAAAATGCAATATTCTCCCCATACTGGTGGACAGCGGCAAATTCTTTTGTTATTCGTATTACTAATGCTTGCGAATCTTTTCATTCGCATTTTAATTTATCGTTTTGTAATACGCATCCATCCATATATATTTTCTTTGAAAAAATTAAAGAATTTCAGGTAGATACGTATGTTAAAATTTAAAGTTTGCATATTGCAAAACCTATCAAAGATAAACAAGTTAAACTGAAATTGAAAAATATAGTAAATTTATTAATAAGATATCAGTCTAATCAAATGACTAGAACTTATTTTGTAAAGTGTCTGTCTTATTATAGTAAATATTAAATAATAATTTATACGTCTTGCATATTATCTATATTATAAACTATTATTATAATGTAGGGAAATTAATGTCTTGTATTCGGATTTCGAATGCTTTCATAATAGACATTCTTAAATTAAACCTATATTTTTATTTTATTACCTGAGTGAGTTGGTGAGGAAAATACCTGCCGGATTAATAGGAACCTTTAAATTTGGTGGGGAAATACCTGTCGGATTATATGTTTTTACTGGTTGGTGAGGAATTTACCTCCGCCCAGTAATAGATAGCAATAAAAGTTAATAACAAAAATTGTAGCCAACTTTGAGCTTCACATTACAAAATTAGTTAGAATGTTACAGGGTGTTCGATAACACAGTGCCAGACCAAACTTATGTTTTTTTTTTAATGGAACACCCTATATTTTATTTTAAATTCGAAATCGTGTTAACTTCTCCATCACAAGAATATAAATGTTTGTTATGTTATACAAGGTATTTACAAAGTTATAATCAATTTTATATGAAAATCGTAACAAGTTCAACTCCCTGTATAAAAAAAATAAGCAAAACATTATTAATGCCATATTTTTTTCGTATTGTCAAAATTTTCAAGAATGATTGATATTGCTAATTTTCTTTATATCAAATACAGGGTGAGTCAAAACGCAAGTACATTATTTTCTCAGTAATTTTAAATGGAACACCCTGTATTTTATGTCACTATTGAAAAGTACCATTACCGCACTTTAATTTTTAGATAACATTCTCTATGTCTAAATTTATTAGTTTTCGAGATATTTTCATTTTTTAATGGATCAGTAGCGTGGCCACCCAAATCACCAGAATTTAATAAACTGGACCGATTTTTTTTGGGGTTACGTTAATAATGAAGTTTGTAAAATACCTCCAACAACAAGGCATGAGATGAAGAATAGAATACAAAGTGTATTTCGATGTGTTAATTTACATATGCTTCGTAGAGTAAGTAGCTCATTCAATGATCGTTTTTAGCCGTGCATAAATGTGTTGGAGGTAATTTTGAACACCTCATGTAATTAAATATTAAAAATATGTTATTAAAAGTACATAGCTTCTAATTTTTTCAAACATGTTTTTTTTGCAAAGTGTATTACTGATAAATTATTTTTCGTTATTTATTTGTTATATTGTTTCATTTAGGTACATACAAAAGTAGTGTTTAATTGTCTTCACAAAAGATTTTATTTTGTGTTTGTGTGTTTTTTTTGTAAAATTTATTACTCATTTTCTTTCTTTATTTGCTACATTTACATAAAAAAATAGTTTTTAATTGTTTCAAATATGTTGCATGTGGTGGTTGTGTTTTTTTTTTGTAAAATGTATTACTAATAAATTATTTTTATTTCTTGATTTGCTACATTGTAACATTGATTACCGGATTGATAATCAGTAATTGTCAGTTGTCAATTCAGTCATGGCTTAAATAATTTGCTCTGAAAACTGAAAATATCTCGAAAATTAATAAATTTGGACATACGTAATGTTACATAAAAATTAAAGTACGGTAATGTTACTTTTCAATAATGATTTAAATACAGGGTGTTTCATTTAACATTACTCAGAAAATAATGTACTTGCGTTTTCACTTACCCTGTATTTGATATAGGTAAAGAAAATTAGCAATGTCAATAATTCTTGAAAATTTTGACAATAAATAAAAAAAGGCATTAATTAACCATCGGTGTTTTACCTATTTTTATTTATACAGGGAGTTGAACTTGTTACGATTTTCATACAAAATTGGTTATAACTTTGTAAATACCCTGTATAACATAATAAGCCTTTATATTTTTGTAATGGAGAAGTTAAGAATATTTCGAATATAAAATTAAATACAGGGTGTTCCTTTTAAAAAAACATAAGTTTGGTCTGCCACTGTGTTATCGAACACCCTGTAACATTCTAACTAATTTTGTAATGTGAAGCTCAAAGTTGGCTACAATTTGTGTTAATAACTTTTATTGCTATCTATTACTATAGCGGATCTATTGAGCTTTACCCCAATAATCAATCACCCTGTATATAGCTACAGCCAGCAACGTCAAGCCGCTAAGCAAATATTTTGCTACAAAAAAAAAATGAGAATGTTGCATCAATTATAAACACAAATCATCGATGAAAAAAATCAAATTGCGCTATAAAAATATGGTAGAAAAAGAAGAAGGTATTGACAAACGGAGGTATATCATTCTTGGAAACTGTTCATTTTTATCTAACTTTAAGTTAAATGAAAATCTAAAAGTCATTCACAGCCCACATACGGCTCTACAAATACATAAAATATTATCATTTCTATCTTAAAATATTCTCCATTCACATTGTCCTTTTATTGTTATGAGAGATGACAGCATCATTTGAATTCCAGCAGGACCCCATACATAGACTATAATCAGAAAACGTCAGTTTAGTATTAATCACAAGCATAAAGAGAGAACGAACATCACGTATATTAAAATCGGGAGTTATGATTATGTGACAATATAAAGTGAAAAGAGGACTTACAATGTCGTAGCTGTATTAGCCAGCCACTCGCCCTGTCGTGCGTTCTTGCTTATTTACAAAGATTTCTTTCAAGAACGATCACCTGCTCACGGTATGTAAAAAGCTTCCAATAGTCCGGTCAACCAAATTGGCCGAACAAAAGCCATCGACTAATTGATTTATTTAGCCTCTCTTAATACATGAAATAAAGCAATTAAACGTAAAATGGAGATAAGGGTCTTTAATTAAGGGCTTCCTATCTTTAAATTTAAATAAAGCATAGTGGTTGTGAGATATCATCATTGAAAAGTCTCTCGATGCCTTTATGTCCGCAATGGCTTTGCTGGGTGGCGCGGATCAGAAATGTTGAAATTTCCATGAATTTGTCACATAAATCAGGCTAAATTTGACTAATGGCAGGCATGGGAGGAATTATTCGCACAGACCTGTAACTTAAAAAAAAACTTCACAAAAGAAAGAGTCTAACAGGCTCAAATCGCTTGATCTTGGTGACCAGTTTACATCACCTCCACGTGAGATGACAATGCCCTTAAATCACTCATCCAGACAGAGCCTATTTCACTTCAAATCAGGCCCGAGGCACTACACAATTTTCGGGTCCCTAAATACCTATAAACTAAATGAAACGAAATGGACCAAATGAACATAAGATCGAAAAACTGAAAAATGCGTGTTCAATATTTTTGAAAAATCGGTAGATGGCGCTATAATCGGAAAGAACGATTTTTGGAAATGGAAAATTAAATTAAAAAATGGAAAATCCCACTAAAATGGAAAACTTAATTTAACTTAACCTTACTTTTTTTGGTTTTAGAACCTAATCTTCACAACCCAACAGGTCCCCATGACACTTTAGTAACTGCAAATTTAGCACCCAAGGCTTTCCTACTATTTGTATAAATTTTTTGTAATATATCATTTTCTATATTTAAAATAGCCAAAAACGACAGACTTTGTTGATAATGTGCCACTTCTTCCACTAAATCATCTATAATTCTCATATGGGCCATTCCACGAACATACGCCTGTTTTGGATTACTTCGACAACGAATATTTTACTGTGCAACATAAGAAGTACGAAAGTAAATGGCGCTAATAATTATTCCAATAAACAACAATGTAATTTGCAATTTACTTTCGTTCTTCTTATTTTACACAGTAAAATATTCGTTGTCGAAGTAATCCAAAACAGGCGTATGTTCGTGGAATAGGGTATAACTAATATTCGGTACTAGTTTTTAAGTTTACTGTTTCACTATTGTCTGTGAACAAGATGTTTAAAATATCGTTTCCAGAATTATAAGCATTAATTTTTTCTTATAGATAGTTGCGTAATTAAAGTATCACAAATAGGTAAACAAAAATATTTATTTTAAAATTTTCAGGTCCTTTTAAAAAAATCTTTTCGAAATCTTTCCCTCGGACGGAAAATTTTTTTCCGTCCTCAGGAAAGCTCATCTTTATATAAAAGGCTTAGGTATCGACTATAATTTTTTAGCTTTATTTTCAATTTCTGAAAATTTTTGTCTTCTTTTCTGTATACATAATTTGATTAAGCTATTGTAAAGTTCACACACTACTGTAACTGTTTATGGTTGCATTTACTCGGTCCCAAATTTTATTTAAAATCTTCGTCATAAGAATAGACTCTAACTCTAACGTATTCATTTTCCCTGTAAAATCATTTTTTGCTTCTACTGACGTCATCCTTTTTTGGTTTGAATCTCCGCTTAATTGGTCCAACGCAATTTGAAATTAATGGAATAAAAGAATTTTGAAAGTCCTTTGAAGTCCTTTGAAGTCCTTTTAAAAAATCTTTTCGAAATCTTTCCCTCGGACGGAAAAATTGTTTTCCGTCCTCAGGAAAGCTCATCTTTATATAAAAGGCTTAGGTATCGACTATAATTTTTTAGCTTTATTTTCAATTTCTGAAAATTTTTGTCTTCTTTTCTGTATACATAATTTGATTAAGCTATTGTAAAGTTCACACACTACTGTAACTTTTTATGGTTGCATTTACTCGATCCCAAATTTTATTTAAAATCGTCGTCATAAGAATAGACTCTAACTCTAACGTATTCATTTTCCCTGTAAAATCATTTTTTGCTTCTACTGACGTCATCCTTTTTTGGTTTGAATCTCCGCTTAATTGGTCCGACGCAATTTGAAATGAATGGAATGAAAGAATTTTGAAAATTTATTTTTTATTGCAATAAAAAATTGTTTTAGTGATCTTTCCGGGCCCCATTAAAATGCGGGTCCGAGGCAGGTATGGGCCCGAGGCCCTCATGGGCTTAGTGGTAAAATAGGCCCTGCATCCAGAATGTCCAATGTGGCAATAGCTATGTGGCACGTAGCGTCTTGTTGAAACCAACCAACCACTTTGGTAGTTGATGACTTACATATGTGTCTATTTGATCAGGAGTATAATAACCGCCGCTTGAAGTAGATAGTTTTATCCACTTGTGGAGGTTATTTGCGCATACAGTATGTTCCGTTCTGATCGAAGCCATCTAACTGTAGATGATTTTGGCCTATTCCACTGCGATATTTTTAGATCTGTTGTAGTCCTCTCTCTCTCTCTATCTCTCTCTCTCTCTCTCTCTCTCTCTCTCTCTCTCTCTCTCCCTGCCTCTCTCTTGTCTCCCCAATTACTGAGGATCGTGATTTCTCGCAATATTCCTAACAATTTTCTTCCATTGGTTTCGCCAGCAGAGCTTCGCAGAATGAGTTTCCAGCTGAACTCTTAATTTGGTCGGACCATCTAGTTGGTGATCGTCCTCTTATTAGTCTCTCCAAACTATCGTCACCTCTGCGAACCACGTGACAGAAGAATTGTAGAATTCATTGCAGACATATTGTAGACAGCCTTTTTAATCTCTAGTTGGTTTAGAATGGAAACGTTTGTCCTATGAGCTCTCCAAGGTATGTGCAGCATTCTTCTGCGCACCACATCCCAAGACCTCTGGCCCTAGATTATACAGACATATTCTCTAACCTGGCCATTTTTACCTTCCATGTAGTTCTTTGCCGGTGGATTTTCTTCGTCTATTGCAAAGGACGACACATTTGCCAGGTTGTTACACTGACATACAATGTGCTTTGTTGTCTCTACTTCTAGGTGACAGAATCTGCATCGGTCATTATCTGCCAATACTGCCTATTCGGCTTATAGTTAGCAGACCTGTTAGCAGACCCATGGCTTTGACCGTTTTCTGTTTTTACTTATTAGGTCTGCCGTAAATTTTGGCGAATATTCTGCAATGATCTGTTTTGCCTGTCATTCGTCTGGAGAGTTCCTCCTCCATTCTAGAGATTTGTGAGCTACCCACCTTCTTGAAGTCGCTCTTGTTCCGATCCAACGAATTGCATTGATAAGCCTTGTTTGGCAACTTCATCTGCTATTTCAGTGCCCTTATTCCCCCGTGTCACATTACCCAGGTTACTGTAACCTTGCTAGGGTCTCCTAGTTTATTTAGCTCGCCCAGACAACTCCATACTAGCTCAGAATTGACCTATACAGAAGTGAGTGCCTTAACCACTGCATGGCCATCTTTGAAGATGGCAATTGATTAGCTTTCTATTGTCAGCACTATGTGCATGCCTGGCTTATGTGTTGCTGACTATATATTAATCTGGGCAACACTGATTTGTCTTCTACCTGTATATAAAGATATGAAGTGGTGTTAGACCCAGCAGGACTTCCAATGCCTCTGTAGGAGTTATTTTTATGCCTCCTGTAATATACAGGCATGCTAGCCTTTGTATATTACTTAGCAGCCTTATTGCTGCGACTTGCTATTTGTCCACCACGTCACAGACCCATAAAGCATTCTTCTTATTCTTCTTATATTAGGCCTCTTGACCTGTTCTTAACCGATTTTGAGTTCGTAGTTGTGATGTTTACTGCCAGCTATCTCGCCACCTTTTAAAGGGGATCTCTACTGGTCTTTTGCCTGTTGGCTATGAATCTCTGGCTATACGGGCTATTCTCTCGCTGTCCATTCTCGTCACATGTTGATTCCACTCTCGTCTTCTCTGTCTTCCCCATCGTACAATGTCTTGTATGTTACAGAAATATCTTATCCTGTCGTTCGGTATTCTGTCTCTCAGTGTTTTCCCAGTTATTGACCTCAACGTTCTCATTTCTGATGTTCTCAGTATTCTCTTGCTTTATGCTGTGTCACATCTTGTTTCTATCGCGTAAGTCGTTATCAGTCTTACACATGATTTGTAAGGCATAAAGCATTATTAAGGATTATTTTTTATGTTCTGTGAATGTTTACTGTTTTGACTGATACTGCCCAGCTAACATACAGGTATTTAGTGATCTATTTTTATTTAATTAAAAATGCTGGGTTGTATCGGATTCTATTACATGAAAAGCAAAAAAACAAAACAGACCAAGTGAGAAGAAATACCAAGTGCAAGGCAGAAAAATGGAAACAAATGATACAACCAACGTTAGTGGAATACACTGGATGAGAAGAACATTAAAGGTGGATAAATAATGACCTCAGGGAGGCATATTTCCAGAAAAAATATTTGAGAGGCTGCAAAATGGTAATAACGATGATAACTGACAACTGATCAAATAAGCATCTAAGTTATAAGCATTAATTTTATTCCAAATATCTTCCGTTGGTATCTGTTTATTTAATAGAACAACTCAGAATGACAGCAAATTTAAATTGAATTACCTCTTTTCTTTTGCACTATAACACTATAAGTTAATTAATCAACATTGTTGAGCCATTGTTAAGACAAATTCTTCTTCTTCTTCTTTACCCTTCAGTAATCCAACTTTGGACATAGACCTCCCCCAATTCAATTCAGTGTTGTCTATTTTGCGCCACCTGTTTCCAGTTGTGTCCTCCAAACTTCTTTATGTCATCAGCCCATCTCATTTTTGGCCTTCCTCTGCTTCTTCGTCCTAACCACGGTCTCCATTGTTGTATTTCGTGATTCCATCTTTTATCCTTCAGTCGGGCATTGTGTCCTGCGAAGCTCCATTTTGATTTGGCAGCATGTTCTCCTGCGTCTTTTACTTTGATTTTGCTTCTAATCTATTTATTTGTTTTTTTGTCTATGAGCCTCACCCCGAGCATTGATCTTTTCAGCGCTCTCTGTACCTTTACTATTTTATTCATATTGGCCTTGATGAGTGTCCACGTCTGTGAACCATACGTAAGTATAGGGAGGATACACTGATCGTAAACTCTGGTTCTCAAATATTGTTCTATTTTAGTGTTTTTCAAGATCTAACTCAGTTTTCCAAATCCTGCCCACGCTAACCTTATTCTTCTGGTAATTTCGGCAGTTTGATTATCTTTGTTAACTTTCATTATCTGTCCCAGGTAGATGTATTCGCTTACTCTTTCTAAATCTATGTCATTCAACGTTATTTTTGTAATGTTTGGTGTATTCGTCATATATTCGTTAAGACAAATACTAACCTTTAATATTAAAAGTGTTGTGTATGTATGTGAAGAGGAGGATGACATTAAATATTTAAATGTTACATTCTTCTGAACATTACCAGTGGTACACCGATTTTTTAAATATTTCTACTGGCCTAATTCCTATGGTGTCGTAAAGAGTGCTTAACTCAGCTTCAGCTTCAAGCTGGTGCTGTGGAACCCAACAGGGAGTCCAAAGGACAACAAATTTCTCACCTAGAGACTAACAAGGCATCTCGTTTAAAATCCATATCGTAGAGATTGAAATATGAGCGTTTGGGTGCAGGCCAGGCCTCGGGGGACCTCATTCATAATCACACAAAAGATTATCTTTCAAACATACATAAAATAAAGTTTTAAGTTTTCTGTTTCTTTAATAGTAATATATTCGAGCAGGTAGATAATTGAATGTTTTTTTATTTATTACTAGCCAGTTTTTTATGCTTAATAAACAAAAAGGGTTTAAGCACTTAAAAATTTATATACGATAAATCACTTTTGTTATCATCGGTTTAATGGCGGTTTTCAAATAAACTAACTAAATATTTTTTATGTTCACGTGACATCTCACTAACTTCTTCAAATTTGTATCCTATAATAAAACTACGGTAGTATACAGCGCTCCAAGAAGTGAACAATGATATATCAGCACCTTTTGTACAAGGAGTAGATATTTCATGTAATGGGTTGAGAGGTTATTTCAAGTTTTCAGTTAATGGGTTGTGAGATGTGGTGCAGCAATATTCAATTACAGTTGTTCTTCTTGTCTGAATTTTATTCTTTGTGGTGAATGTAAGTGGCGCCATGCGTTAGATTGACTATTGCAATTCATCATGTAACCTTCGCTTGTACACTACTGAACATAGATCTCCCTCATAATTTTTCATGTATTTCGATCTTGTGCCTCATGCATCCAATTCCTATTACAAAGTTTTAGATCATCAGTCCAACGTGTTGGTGGACGAACTCTACTTCGCTGGGCATCATCTCTTGTTCTGAATTCCAGTATACACGTTGTCCATATATTATCTTATTGCTGTTATAGTGTCCAAAATATTTTTGTATGGCACATTTTTCAATTCTAATCTTTTATTCGTTACCTATTGCAATTAATTTACTGTTTTTGGGTAAGCAATGGTTACCAATGGTTACCAGAATAACAAACAAGAAAGTTGCTCAAGCACCTCAAAAAATAAAGAAAGGAAAAGCAGTCGGACCAAATGATATTCCTGGGGAAGTATGGAGAGCATTGGGAGAGACAGGAATAAGTTGGCTAGCAGGTTAGCAATTATGGGAGTTAAACAAATGCCAGACGAATGCAGAAGTAGTATATTAGTACCTGTCTACAAAAACAAGGGAAACATACAACAATATACAAACTACAGGGCTATAAAACTACTTAGCCACACCATGATAATATGGGAGAGAGTAATTGATAGACGGATATGTGAAGAGACCGAAATATCCGAGAATCAATTTGGCTTTATGCAGGGCAGATCAACAACAGATGCAATTTTCATTATAAGGCAATTGATGGAAAAATACAGGAGTAAAGAAACAAACGCTCATATGGTATTCATTGATCTTGAGAAAGCATATGAGTTCCTCGAGAGATCCTGTGCTGAACACTCAATAAGAAAGGAGTCCCTGGCGAATATGTAAAGATTGTGAGAGATATGTATGAGGGAGTAACGACTAGTGTTAGGACAGGTGTGGGAGAGACTGATAAATTTCAGGTGAAAGTAGGATTGCACCAAGGCTCGGTGCTTAGTCCTTATTTATTCTTATTAGTTTTGAACCAGATAACAGCGAAAATACAGGGTAGCATTCCATGGTGCCTAATGTACGCTGATGATGTAGTGTTAATAGGAAATAGTGAAAAAGACTTAGAACAAAAACTGGAACAGTGGAGACAAGCTCTGGAGGAAAAAGGTTTAAAACTTAGTAGGACAAAAACAGAGTATTTGGAATGTTCATTAGATGGAGTTACTACAAATTAAATGGTATCTTTGGATGGTGAAATGATTGTGAAAAGCAATAGTTTTAAGTACCTAGGATCGGTATTACAGAGTAATTGAGAAATAGATGGAGATTTATGCAGTATGCTGGATGGATGAAGTGGAAAGAAGCGAGTCGTGTGTTCTGTGACAGAAAAATTCCAATGAAGCTGAAGGGAAAATTCTATAAAACAGCCATAAGACCGGCTATGATGTACGGAACTGAATGTTGGGCAGTGAAAAAGAAAGAGGAACAACAAATGCACGTGACGGAAATAAGAATGCTTAGATGGATGAGTGGAGTGACAAAGAAGGATAAAATTAGAAATGAGTATATTAGGGGAAGTCTAGGTGTGGCATTAGTTGGTGCCAAAATGAGAGAGCATAGGTTAAGATGGTTTGGTCATGTTCAACGTCGAGACGTTAATCACCCAATACGAAGAATAGCTGAAGTTCAGATTCCTGGAAGGAGTAGGAGAGGAAGACCAAAGAAGACCTGGGGGGAGACGATAAGGCAGGACATTTTGGTAACGGGGATTAACATTGATGTGATCGAAGATAGAATTGTGTGGAGAAATGCAATTAGGGAAGCCGACCCCGCATGGGCATAAGGCAAAGAGAATGAAGGCCAAGTTTGAGAAATAGATCCAATAAATACAATCCTGAAACAGATCTTTTGGTTGAGAGTATAGCTCATCTGATCCATTTTATACTACTTAATTCTCTTAGAGTTACTGGAACTGGCGCTTTCGAGTTCTTTAGTGATTTACAAAACAGGATAACAGAGATATGTGCTCTCCCCTCTTTTATTTAACATTTATTCAGAAGCCATATTTCAAGAGTCTTTGTAAGCTGTAAAGATGGGAATTAAAGTGAATGGAGTATTGATTAACAACCTACGATATTCTGATGATGGTGTCTTTATTTGTGATAACATAGTCGTAAGCGAATGTGATTAGAGATTTATACCAAAAAGTCGAAATTCATGATTATCTCCAGAAACTTGGATGTACTTGAAAACTCCACCTTGACAATCAATACCAAGTCCATTGAAGGAGTGAGCGAATTTAAATACCTGGGAACGTGGCTTTTTGAAGACTGGGCATCGGACAGGGAAGTAAAATGTCGCATTATATAAAATCTACTATATAATAAAGCCAATATAAATACGGCTAAGTATCACTATATATTTGACAAACTGAACACAAACTCTTTAACACAATATGGGCTGACGAGTCAAACCTAAGCAAAGAAATGGATAGAGGGTGTAATCGTTAGGATACGAAAAAAAGGCGATATAAGTAGATGGAAGCATTGGCGAGCCATAAAAATGCAGCGCCACATAAAATTCGTATTGAACAACATCAAAGATCGTATTGAATAAACCGAAGACAGAGCTGAACAAGAAACTAAGAAGCAACGCAGCAAGCTTTGTAGAGGAGATTTTGAAGAAATAAAACGTAAAAGGAAGATTCAGCCAATCAGCAATCTTTCACTTTTGACTAAGAAACGCAAGAGCGCCCAATACTCCAAAATTAGGGTGTGAGAAACCCACTTTTAAGCTGATCAGTTTTAAAAAACTACTGGTCTTTAAAAACTACAACACTAACACTGAAAATAAATAAAACGGTGGAAAATACAAAAACAGTATTTTACTAAAACCCAAATATCGAAAACTGATCCCAAAAAAACAATTTGTACAACATAAACGAATTCAACGTTAACATAACGATCATGATTTTAAAGTAATATGACAAATTTACATTGACAACCACATTTTGATTCGCATTTCTTAACAAATCTTCTAGATGCCTGTTATCTCCTTGCGATAACAAATACGCTGATATCCTGTTACCATCAGGTACGTTTTCCATGTGGTTTTGTTCGACGTGAGCTGCTGGACCTGCTCGGTCGTTCATACTGAATCTATTTCTATTCATAGTGAAATGTAGATGACTTGTAACATACCAAATTAAGACCTTTTTTCGAAGTAGCTTCTAGGGCTTTGTTAGAACGTTATCCAATTTTTCCAAAACTTAGGACTTTCACGTGTACTGGGATTGACTTTCAACGTTAAAGGCTCAGTTTGAGTACTCTGTGAGCACTTTGGCAAAGCAGTGGTTAATGGATTTTCTTCGTCGTATGTGACTCTTAGCAGATCTTCGATTAAATCACGTCCAACACGAGAAATGTACTCTTTTGTTTGTAAACTGATTTCATAGGAATCAAAAACTTTCATGCTTCTATTCTACTTAAATTTTGACATTGATATTCGCTTAATGTTCTATATGTCAAATTAGAATTATTCTATAGTAACGCACTAGTTTCACGTACTAAAAGATGTTACTAAAAAACAATCTTTTGAACTACACACACCGGCAACATTAAAGGAACACCTTAAAAATGGGAGATGTTGATGTCTCGAATCTCCTAAACTAGTTGTCTGATTTAAGTGATTTCTTTAGTATGTTGTAGCCTTATTATTTAAGAATATCGGTGTAATAATATTGTTGCTAGACAGGTAAATGCCATTTTATACCGGGTGTAACAATCATACTGTGTTTTTTCCTTAAAGTTCGAAACACCCTGTGGAATATTCTAGCCATCTAGCCTATATACTTAAATATTGAAATTTAAACTCAATTGCAGCCTTAGGCTTTCCTAACATTTTCTTTTTTGATTCATTTGCTTATGTTGGATAATAAAAAATTAGGTACTTTAACAACTAGCCATGTGCTTCATCATTACAGGGTGTTTCTAAATAAGTGCGACAAACTTTAAGGGATAATTCTGTATGAAAAAATAATGACAGTTTAGTTTATAAACATATGTCCGCAAATGCCTCATATCCGAGATACGGGATGTTGAACTTTTTCTTGCAAACTGACGATTTATTTATTGCTCTAAAACCGGTAGAGATATGCAAAGAAAATTTGGTAGTTTATTGCGCATTTTTTGACATACAAGAATTTCATATTTACCATTGGCGTGCATACGGGTATAAACATTTTAGATATATCCCGTATGGACGCCAATGGTAAATATAAAATTCTTAATTGTATGGCAAAAAATTCGTAATAACTACCTCTTAAAACCTACCAAATTTCATTTGCCTATCTCAACCGGTTTTAGAGCAATAAATAAATTGTCAGTTTGCAAGAAAAACTTCAACATCCCGTATCTCGTAAAAGAAGCATTTGCGGACATATGTTTATAAAGCAAACTGTCATAATTTTTTCATGCAGAATTGCCACCTAAAGTTAGTCGCATTTATTTAGAAACACCCTGTATTGATGAAGAACATGCCTAGTTGTTAAAGTACCTAACTTTTTTATTATCCAACATAAATAAATGAATCAAAAAAGAACATGTTAAGAAAGCCTAAAGCTACAATCGAATTTTAATTTCAATATTTTATATAGGCTGGAATATTCCACAAGGTGTTCCGAACTTTAAGGAAAAAACACAGTATGATTGTTACACCCGGTATAAAATGACATTTACCTGTCTAGCAACAATATTATTACACCAGTATCTTAAATAATAAGGCTACAACGTACTAAAAAAATACTCAAATCGGACAACCGCTTTAGGAGATTCGAGACATCAAACATGTCCCATTTTTAAGGTGTTCCTTTAATTTTGCTGGTGTGTGTATTAGTGTTATCTTATTTTCGTACTACTTTCATACAAAAGGCGGGATAGAGTGCTACATAAAAACAAACAATATGAAGGAAATCATAAATTGTTCCCTGAATACAAAAGACTTGATTGAAGAGAAAAGAAAACCAAGGAAAAAGTGACACAACACACACGCACTTAACATAAGCGAACCTAAATAGAATTACCAAAAGATTTCAAAATCTGTTAAAAAAAAAAGAAAAAACCAGGGGCATCCAAACTTATGTAGAAAATCTGACGCCATTCAAAGATACAAACTATTCTTTATGGAAGGCGACGAATAAAGTAAAAGGGTCACAAGGCGTCATACCTCCTTTAAAAAATGCTAAAGGTAAATGGACAAGAAGAGACAAAGAGAAATCCAAAACATTCACAGAATATGTTTCCATAGTATTTAGTCCATTGACCAGAGTAATGCCTCTAGAACAAGAAGAACCGTTTCATTCTTTTCTTGACGCTACGTATCAAATGAAATTATTAATCTTCAAGTCTAACACTAAAGATGTGAAACAGGTAATAAAGAATAAGATAAAACCTAATATGGCGCCGAGATAAGACCTCATGACGGGTAAGATCTTCCAATAACTAAACCGTGATTGTTACATAATAATCGCTATATTCTTTAATGCTATGTTAAATCTGTATTACTACCCTTTGCAATGGAGAGTGGCCCAGATTATACTCATTGAAAAACCTGGTCAAGATCCACAAGATGCCAACTCATGCCGACCGGTTAGTCTGCTCCCAGTCATTTCTGGGAGCAGAGATTTCAAGATTTTTGAAAAATTTTGTTGAGAAATACCAAACCAATATTTGATAAATGGGTCTTATACTTTACCATTAATTTCTATTTAGTAACCAACATGCTGCAATAGAACAAGTTTACACATGATACACAAAAAAAATCTCAAATATATACACATACTATGTAGAATTACTCTAAGAAGAGATAGATGTCCACAAGTTAACCTTGATGACATACTTTACTCCAAAAGGATAACGTAGGTATTCTTAGCCATCACGTGGACAAACGATTGGACCGAATATATATGACCGAAAAGGACAACTAGGAATTTTATACAGAAAACTTTACTGGATGCTGGTAAAACTCACACCTATCGATCGACAACAAGCAGCTGATATACAAACTAATAATAAAACCCATTTGGTCATATAGTTTGCAGCTCTAGGAATAAGCTAGAAAATTTAATGTTATGAAAATACAAACATTTCAATCTACAACTCTAAGAACGATCGCTAATGGCCTTTGGTATATCTAGAATGTCGCCTTACATAGAGATCTGCAGGTACTAAGAATCTCTGAAACATGCTAAGTTTCTGAACAATATCAAAATATGTTGCGCATTTTATCACCTACGCCACAAAAATCCGAGGAAAAATAATCACTGCCAAGCAGCTAATAAGAACAACAGAAGTAACGATCCCCAGACCAATTACTGACAAAACACTTATAGATAGAACGAGGAACAGCGATATCAGGAACATGTGTAACATCCAAGAGCTTGTAAAATCGTCTAATCAGAAAAAGATCATGGAGAGACCACGTTAATAGAATGCACGAATAATAGACTTGTAAAAATTGCAAAGTAAGAGAAAGGAAAGATATACAACAGTGTAGTAAGACCTGCGTTGTTGTAGACAACGATCGGTAAGACAGTATAAGGAACAAAACAGACAGGATACATTGTCAAAAAAGATTCAAGAACAAAGACTGAAATGGTTTGGTCACATTAGACGTAGAAATAAAAACCATGTCGGAGGAACGATTGGATAGAGCTGCTACAAGTTAATGGAAGGAGAGAAAGAGGAAACCGAGGAGAAGATGAAAGGACAGTGCGGCAGAGGACTTGAGGGAGAAAGGTTTAGGTGAAAAATACACTTCTTCTTCTTAGGGTGCCTGTTCGTTCCGAACGTTGGCGATCATTCTGGCTATGATGACTTTGTTAGTTGCTATACGGAATAATTGTGTTGAGGTCTTTCTATACCATGCTCTCAGGTTAGCAAGCCAAGATATTCTTCTTCGTCCTGGGGCCCTTTTTCCTTCAATTTTACCTTGTAAAATGCACTGGAGTAGCTCGTATCTGCCTTGGTTTCTCATTATATGCCCCAAGTACTGCAGCTTACGGCCCTTCATGATGTTGACTAAATCTGCGGTTGTGTTCATCCTCCGTAGTACTTCTTCATTGGTGACTTTGTCTGTCCATGGTATCTTCAGGATCCTTCTGTACAACCATAGCTCAAAAGCTTGAAGTTTCGATAGAGTTTCCGCCTTCAATGTCCACGTTTCTACTCCGTATAGAAGCACTGAGTACACGTAACATTTAAGGAGCCTTATTTTTGTTTTTAGAGTGATGTCATGGCTCTTGAACACAGAGCTCATAGTCAAGAATGCACTCTTTGCCTTTCCGATGCGACATTTAATCTCTTGAGTATTGTCCCACGACTCATTGATTATAGTTCCCAAATAGTTGTATTGTGAGACACGTTCAATTCTCATTTGGTTCACATACAGATTTACTTTAGTTATGTTTTACTTGCTGATGATCATTAGTCCATAGTTCTATCCTTAGTCCTTAGTTTATATCTAGTCCATATGTTCTACTGGATTCAGTTTTTTTTTCATTAAGTTTTGCAGCCCTTCTATGGTATTGCAAAACACTATTGTATCATCTGCATATCGCAGGTTACTGAGCTTGACTCCATTTATTGAGATGCCTTTATCAATATCTTTTAGAGCCTCTTCAAAAATGTGCTCTGAGTACAGATTGAATATCAGCGGTGAAATTATGCATCCCTGTCTCACTCCCCTTAAGACTTTGACCTGATCTGTATATTCTCCATCTATTCGGAGCACTGCTGCTTGATTCCAATACAGGTTAGCTATTATTTTCAGGTCTCTTCCGTCAATCCCTGTCCTCTTCAGCACTTCCATCATTTGTTCATGTCGGACTCTATCGAAAGTTTGTAGTCAATCAGGCATGCAAAAACATCACAGCTGACATCTCTACATTTCTGAAACAACACCTGCACGCTAAACAAAGCCTCCCTCGTACCAATTGCGTTCACAAATCCAAACTGATTGGGCGCAGTTTGTTCTTCGCATCTTCGGTAAATTCTATTATGGATGACTTTTAAAAACAGCTTGAGAAGATAGCTCATTAGGCATATGGTCCTATAGTCTTCACAAACTTTTGCTCCTGGTTTTTTGGGCAACGGTACAAACTCAGATTTGAGCCACTCTGCTGGTATTTTTCCTGCTTTGTATGTCATTAAATATTTCAGCTATTATTTTTATTTGTGCTCCATCAAATAGCTTTAGCAGTTCTGCAGGTATTTCATCAAGTCCCGGTGCCTTTCCATCCTTCATTTGTCTGATGGCTGTGGTTACTTCTTCTGGTAAGATTTCGGGACCTAAATTATCTTTAATGGTGGGTTCTTTTCCTATTCTAAGGCCGTGGAAAAGTTTCCCCAAGTATTCTTGCCATACTTTCTTTTTATCTTCTTTGGTTATGGCAATATTGCCTTCATCATCTGTTATTTTTCCGCTGCTGCGTTTTCGGAACTTTCCAGCTATTTCCTTCACCTTTCGATGTTTTTTGTTTCTCTTTTGCTTCTCTTATCATTCTTCTGACGATGGTATGTATTTTTTTATATTCTTTGAGATTTTCTTTGTTATTTTTTTTCTGATCCATAAGCTTGAGTATTTCATCGGTCATCCACGATTTCCGTTTCTCTGTATCTTTCTTCAGGTGTTGTTCTTTTATTTCTCTCACTGTTTCTTGTATGATGGTTAGACTTTCATCTATAGTTCCTGCATTTCTGCAATTTAGCATCTTTGTATTGAGGTTTTCACTCACCTTCAGTTGAACATTGGGATCTTTCAGTTTTCTAATATCATACCTCTTCATCGACTTACTTGTAACCCTCTTCATTCTGACTTTGAAATTACCTACAACTGGAAAAAGACACGATGGATAGAAATGGATGGTAAAGAAGAGTGAGGAACAGAGAACCCTCAAAAGGGAAAAGCTAAGGAGGAAGACGAAAGATTCCAAAAGAAGAGAAACCTATCACCAGCAGACCACCTGGAAGACCCCCAAAACATCCAAACATGGTATAAAAGTACAACATCCGATAAGAAGGAGAACTAAAATATCTAAGTGTCTAAATTTCTAAATGATAAGTAATATTGATGAAAATGATTGAAAATCCTTAATATGAAGGTATCTTTATTTGGGCATTTAACAAACTTTTTGTGTAAAAGTTAATGCTGACGCTCCTTATAAAGTAAAAAAAAATTTATTTGATATTTCGCAAAAATCGTTTTAAAATTGTCCAAACACTAAATGTAATGTGAGTGACACACGATGCGCAATTTTACACCGTATTTTCTTGGTGGGTAAGAATTACATTAATAACGAAAAGATAATCTGCTTCCTAAATCCAGATGTCAAAAATGAAATTTATAGGATTTAATGGCCTCACCAACAACCCATTTTATCCGTATCACAAAGTCTGAATTATAACGTGGATGCATTTTCCGTTTGTCATTAATGTACAAGGTGTATCTTTTGTAAAACTAATAAAACGCTGTCGGCTGCTGGCCAGTTTTGATGAATGAATTAATAGTTCAGGGTAATAAGGTTTTTTCCATGACACTTGAACAGCCAGGGTACTGAAGCGTTTTTTTCGACAGGTAATACCTATAAGAACAAATTGTAACTATTTCCTGCGTAGGATCTGGCGGCCATTTTTATTTATAAACAATCTTCTTCTTCTTCTTTGAGTGCCTCTCCTATCGGAGATTGGATATCATTAGGGCGATTCTAATTTTATTTACTGCTGTTTTGAACAATTCGTTAGTGGTACAGCCAAACCACTCTCTCAAATTTCTCATCCAGGACATTCTTCTACGGCCTGGATTTCTTCGTCCTTGGATTTTTCCTTGCATTATATTTTGTAGGAATGTGTACTTTTGTCCTCTCATCAGGTGGCCTAAGTATTCAAGTTTTCTCTTTTTTATACTCCGTAGAACTTCTGGCTCGTTATTTATTCTGCGTATTACTTCTTCATTTGTAATTTTATCCACCCAACTTATTCGTAGTATACGGCGGTAGCACCACATCTCAAAGCTTTCAAGATTTTTAATATTCCTCTGTTTAAGAGTCCATGACTCCACACCGTAGAGCAAAGTACTGAATAGATAGCATTTTAACATTCTAGTTCGTAGATGAATACTAATATCACGATTACAAAATAATTTTTTCATTTTTATAAAAGTAGACCTGGCAATTTCAATACGTCTTTTTATCTCGTGATTTTGGTCACCTGTTTCATTGATAAGGGTTCCCAAGTATTTGTATTCGTTTACTTTTTCAAGTTGGGTACCGTTTATTGTGATACTAGTGTCATTTATTGGATTCTTACTGAAGGTCATATATTTGGTTTTTTTGACGTTCATCCTTATGCCGTAGTTATTACATATCTCATTCATAGTTTCAACTAAATGTTGTAGATCTTCCGCTGTTCTTGCCATTATCACAGTATCGTCAGCATATCGAATGTTATTGATAACTTCTCCATTGACTATTATCCCTTCGTTTGCATATGAGAGAGCTTCTTGGCATATTTGTTCGCTGTAGATATTAAATAAGAGCGGTGACAATATACAACCCTGTCGTACTCCTCTACGTATTTCTATTTCGTCCGATGTTTGTTCTTCTATTTTTATATTAGCTCGCTGATTCCAGTACAGATTTAATATTATTTGTATGTCTCTGGTGTCAATGTTCTTACTCTCCAGGATTTCTTTGAGTTTACTGTGGCGTACTTTGTCAAAGGCCTTTTCAAAGTCTACAAAGCAGGCGTGTACCTCTTATACCGTATAAACAATGAAGTGTCACAAAACGGCACTTTTTTAAACCACTTTGAATGCTCTTTCATTTGACACCTGTAGAATGGTTCTAAAATCATTTTCTCTGACTTATGTTATTGCAAAAAAAAACTCTCTGGGATAAACAATTTAAATAAAATTAAAACAATTGAATGAATCGCTCTAAAATTTTTATCATATCATATTAAACACTAAAAAACCCTCACTTGACAAAAATTTCAAAGCTGTACACTAATTTTTTACAATAGTTATTGCGCAATTAATTTTTTTGAAATTTCGACCTTTTTTCGCAATTATATTAACAATAAATGAGTATATCAACCTTTATAATATGTACTCCATTTTAAAGCTTTTTTCATGCTCCCGAAGATGTTTGTACTAAATAAACCATAAGTTTCACTGTTTTCCATTGATTTGAAAAAGAAAGGAAAAAGACCGTTTTTTGACATTAAATTCGAAAAAAATGCTTCAGTTGAAGTGTCACGAACAGGCTATATTTTTGCCTTATTACCCTGGCCTATAAAGTGGTAGTGGTAGTGCATAATTATTGTTTAAGCCAGCCGGTGGTACAATTTCGTTCTCTTTCACCTAAATTAGGCAGTAAATGTGATAATCTGACAGGTCGAGCTAATTTGAATTATAAATACAACACTAAAAATTGCTGCTATTTGAATTTACTCATTCACATGTGTTTCGATGATAATGCATGTTTGTCCAGTGGAGCTTTCAAGAGGGTGGATATAGTTGAAGGACCCTAAATGCATTAATTAACACATATCATAAGAAATGATCTTTGAATATGAGACAATCAATCGAGAAATCACAGTGAATTCAATATATCGTCGTACAATAAAGATGTTCTAAAACTGTTCTTGTAGAATTATTGTTCTTCTTATGGTGACTATTCATTTCGGATGTTGGACAATAACTTAGCTATTTTAACATTTGACTGCTGTCCAAAAAAGTTAGGTAGGTAAATATACTATTGTGTTTTCAATTTATCAATCAAAGGCAAAATGAAAATTAAATTAAATTTTTTTTTAAATAACGAGGGCACATAAATTTAATACACCCTGTATATTGATCTGTAAATATTTATTAGAATTTAGTTTGGATGTAAGTGGATTTCTTTTTTAATGAGCTTTCCGATGAACCATTAAAGACTTTTGTGAATAATTAAAGTGAAAAGGACGATGTATTTAGATTTAAAATGGAAAAAGATTGTTTATTACGGGAACTATGGAATCCACAGGTAGAGGTAATTATCATTTTCTAGAAAAATGCTTTAAAAGAAAGTTTGGAATTTTAATATCTTTGTTTCAACCCGAGTAAATATTGTAGGGTTCCCCGAAAGTAATTAGGATGGTCGGAATAATTTTGAAAATGACTGTTTGTTTGTCGAATGGAAAAGAGAAATGTTTATGATTCTTGGCAAGTTGGAAGGGAAAAAGTGGTTTGAATGTTGAGTGAGTTTGAAAAATAAGTTATTATGTTTTTGGCATCGCTGAGGAGCAGTTCGACGTTTTCGTGGATAGATAGTTAGCAAGTACCAGTGTTTGTTTGATAGTGGAAAATAGTGCTGAAAAGTGGAACGAGAGACAGATCAAATTGAGACGAAATACCTCTTTGATTCTGTATTATTGTGAGAAGGAGAGCAGAGAATTTTTGGAGTTTGTGTGAATCGAGTACTGGTCAAAAGAGGCTTTGGCTCGTTGGAGAATTGGTGCTTGTATGCTGATAGTTTTGAAGCTGGAGAACGGAGAGGGCTTTGATGAGTAGCCTTTAACATAGTCAACGAGGGAGAGCTGTTTTGGGCCACGAGAAGACATCAGAGTGAGTGAAGAAAAAGGTCAGTCAACTTATGTGAAAGATATTTTTATGTTCGGAAACTAAAATTTTGAGTAAAAAGCATATGAATTAAAATTCCAATATTTCTAAAAGTAAATAGGAAGTATAGCTAATCTTGCGAATACATAAATTTGTTTTGTTTAGTTTGTTTTACCAAAGTCATCGGGAACAAACCGATAAATTGTTTTTTTTTAACTATAATAAATTTAAGTGGTAAAAATTTCATTCGGACATCTGTGTCCACAGGTTTTAGATTTGATAGATTTTTAGAGTATTGATTTTGATAAATAAAAGACAATTCTGTATTTTTATTTTAATATTTTGCTTTATTTCTTTTCCCTATTTTATCCCGATTAGGATCAACTAAGAGATACTGAACCCACGAGAGAAGATAAGTATAACGTGAGATAATTTGGATTTTTTTTAATAGTATAAAAAGGCACCCTGAGATTTTTTATTCATTTTTTTATGTATGATTTGCGACAATTAAATAATTAATCAAATAAATAATAATTAATATAAAATTAATAAGAAGCAGATCATAACAATACATTTAATTGTTTTCTAACGATCGTTCTAATTAATTTTTTATCTAGGTACTAGTAGCATTAAAAGTATTAATTAACCGCCAAGATAAAGTGTTTAAGATAAAATTGTACATGTAAAACATGATTCCAAAATTAAATATCTAATAGTGGTCGTTCAAGATCGCCTAAAAGCTCCCAAAGTAATCCATTAAAGCTCTCCGAACATCAAAGGACTATGACGCATATTAATCAAAAGTAACTCAAGTAGTTGACGTGAAAACATGAAAGTTTGTAACGTGACTTTTTACCCTATGAAAATTATTTTCATGTTTCGGTTTCCCGACTACTTTTCTAATGGAGGTTGATTATAAAGCATTACATCAAGATTAAGCCTCGCGGCGTACCTATAGACCGTATAAAAGATTGTCAATCGCCCAAATCGGGCTATTGATTTCTTGACGCACTATTAATTATCATGAAAATTTAATGTACCAAAAAGAGATTGATACTTTCAAAAAGGTCACTACATAAACATTTCTAGGAAAATTGCTTTGAATAAAAAAATTAATAGGATATTCGTACCATACGAATTTTTAAGTTGTGTTATGTTGTCATTTTATTTGCACTAGGCTGTCGTAATAACATAACGTGTGATCCAAAATTATTGTCACCATAGGTGGCTCTGAACGACAGAGATAGCTATACAGTGCATTTCTATTATTAATCCAGATCACAGTTATTAGACTTTATTACGGTTGTCTTGTCCGACGGTGGTGGGGAGACTTATATTTTTGACTTTACGTCACAAGAGTTTACATTCCCATATTTTTAAATGATTTTCGATCATTGAATGTGTGTTATTGTGTATATATGTGTATTATTTGTGTTATTATGAAATAATTTGACAAATAGTACACATTTTATCTGAATCGTAAAAAGGGCCATAGGAAACTCAATGTAAAATTCTGAATTGTTGAATTCCTGCTTCCCTAATTATTTTACATCAAAAGTCATGAGAGAATACTTGTAGAGAATTAAAATCTGTATTAAAATCAAAAGTTAAAATTGTTCTACGATTTAAATGCATTCCAAAATTTTGAAAAATATGATACATTTGCCACAATAGTTATGCGTGTAAAAGTAAGGCCACACGTTACTCTTTAACTGACAGTGCTCACACCATTGACTGAATAAAAAAATCTTTATTATTAATCCTTTCTCCGCAACTGAGCGTATCTTATCAACTGTATTGTTTTTAAACAATAGATGATAAAATAAAAATATTGACAGTTCAAAAATGTGACCATTATTGCATTGTGTGTGGCCTAAGTTTGGGCTGAAAACTAAAATGTATTACATTTTTACAAAATTTTGGAATATGTTTAATTACGTAGACCAATTTTAACAGTTATTTCCAATACAGATTTCAATCCTCTACAAATAGTTTCTAATGTCTTTTGATGTACAATAATTATTAGGGAAGCTGGAATTCAACAGTTCAGAATTTTACATTGAGTTAATGCAAAATTTTGACGCATGTCAAAATTCTCAATGTGTTTTAATTGTATTCATTTTTTTCGAATCCTGAGAAAACTAATAAATATTTTTGAAAAATTTAAACTCAGAATGAAAGACTACATTATTACCGAGGGCTGAAAGTCCCTGAAAACTTCTATAATGTTTATTTTAATAAGTTACAGGGCTGAAAATAAAAGAGAAGTGTGATATTTAATTTCAAATATTTCATTCAATAGAATCTGCTTGTTTATTTTAAGGGGCTTTCCGCCCTCGGTAATAATGTAATCTTGCATGCTGCGTTTAAATTTTTCTAAAATACTTGGTTTTCTCAGGATTCGAAAAAAATCATATTACGATTCAAATGACAGTAAACTCTCGTGACGTAATCTCACCCTTAATGTTCATTGGTTAGTCGATTTAGGCAACCGTAGTAATGTCTAAGAACCGTGAATCCAGATATACTTTCCAGTTTACGTCAACTTTGACAGATACTTGTCAGTGTACGTACGTCAACTTAAAAAACACTATAATTGAATACAAAAAGTAGCAGCGGAAGCAAAATTTTAACTTTATACGAATTAAAAGGTCTTGAGATTAGGTATCTTTTCACCTTGTTTTCAATCTTTATTCTTTGTTTGGAAAAGTGATCATAACAACACCGAATATAGCGGCAGTTGGCTGTGACGTCACACTCCGGCGGTCTTTAAGATTAAAACAAGACATACGTAATTGTTTGCACGGATAGCTTTGATCCCAATAATTGTGGATCGCTCGTTATAATTCCCCATTAAAACTGCCACCCACTTATTTTAACTAAAGTTCTCGGTGGCTTTTGTTTGCAAATATAGAAGATAATCCCTCAAAAAAGCGCCGAAAGATGGTCCCCTTAGATAAAGTCTATTTTAGACCACACGCCAACTTAAATAGATTAAAATACAACTAAAATACAAAGTAGCAAAAAAAGTCTGTAATATAAACTTACCTGTCCATTCTTATCCATTTCGTTGTTGGTAAGCTTGACTTTCTCGAAAGATACCACTTGTTTCCTAAGCTGCTCCCCCGAGTACGGTGAATCGGGATGGGCATACAGCCTGTTGGGTGCTGGTGGATCTGCCTTTCCCGCCACCAGCCACGATGAGCGATGGTACGCATATCTGTACCGTTTGTTGTCTACTGGGACCACGTCGAGCAGTACTGCGTAACGTTGGTCTGATCTAATGCCGGTGAATGAGACTCTTAGTGTTGGAAACATTCTCCTGAAAAAAACAAAACAATTTTCGTTTCAAAATGTTAAATATAAATTATATTATTAAATTCAACAAATCAACTTTTGTTACAGACCAAACATAAAATCAATGAGGAAAATGATTTAGAATAAAGACCGAAACAGTGGAGACAAGCTCTTGATCTAGAAACTTGAACTAAAGACCGAAACAGTGGAGACGAGCTAATAATCATTATTTTTGTAAAAGACTAAGTTTTCAATCTAATAGCATATAAAACAACACCAAAAAATCTGTTCCACATCCTACCAGACTGAAAACAATGGGAACCTTCTCTGGTAACATCGGAGGTACCTTCTACAGTTTGCAAGCCATAACAGATGCTGAGACTAAGGAAGATGAGGGAATTTTACAATTTATAATTCACGTCCCATCTGCTCAGCGCGGTAAAGTTCCAACGAGAATGGTTCCCTTCGTACTCCAATCAGAGTAAACATGTAAATCAAAAACGAATAACCATTTTCAATTTCGTTGCAACACAAAACTACAGCCGCATAATTGTTCCAGTTCAATCAGAGAGTGTAGTAAGCTGCTCTCTCTGACCCCACTAGGACAAACCCCGGCGTGCAGTCACGGATTGCAACGAACGAAATAGCAGGGATGCCCTAGCGGCAACTACGAGCAAAAGACTAAGTTTTCAATCTAATAACACATAAAACAATACCAAAAAATGCTGTTTCACATCCTACCAGACTGAAAACAATGGGAACCTTCTCTGCAATAGGGCCTCCCTGCCATTTCGTTCGTTGCAATCCGTGACTGCACGCCAGGGTTTGTCCTAGTTGGGTCAGAGAGAGCAGCATATGTGCCTCCTGATGGGAGAGTAATAAGTTTCGAAACCGGTAGAGGTGTTTGCTGCTCTATCTGATTGAACTGGAATAATGATGCGGCTGTAGTTTCGTGTTACAACGAAAGTGAAAATGGTTATTCATTTTTGATCATTATTTTTGTCTTCTTACAATTTAGTTTTAGGTCGTATTCGTTAGATGTTTCTACAACATCATCTATAATTCTTTGGAGACTCACTGTACTATCTGCCAGAATTACTGTGTCATCATCAGAAACACTTTCTACAAACTTCCAATTAGAAGATCATATACCTAGAAATCACAGCAAGATAAAGTAAGAAAAAATGAGATAGATTAAGTCTTAATAAACGAAGGATAGAGAAACTGCATCAAATCTGTAAAAGCATACCCAGATGCTGATATATTCGCTGATCATAATTTATTAATGACCCGAGTACACACCTTAAATTAAAAAAACTAGTGAAAGGAAGTAGGTAGCTAAACCAAATCAAATTGATATTAGACATTTGATGAACGAAGAGACAGGAAGAAGAGCATATAAAGGTAAATATGAACAAAACAGAGTAATATTCTTCTTCTTCTTCTTCAGCCTGTTTCTATCGACTCCCTGGATAAAGGCTGCCCCATGAGTTCTCCACTCTTCTCTCTTTTGTGCGCTATTTGGTGCCAGTTTCTCCCCAGTTTTTCTTTGATGTTGTCTAGCCACCGTTTTTGTGGTCTTCCTCTACTAAGATTGCGTTCGCGTGGTCTCCAATGGACAATGTTTCTTGTCAACCTTTTTCCGTCATGTCGTTTCGCACGTGTCCTATCCAACTCAATTTAATTTGCGCAATTCTTCCAATGATATCCTCAACGTTCGTCCTGCTTCTCACGCCCGCATTTCGTATATGCTCTCACAGAAGAACTCATAATGTAGCTCGTTCGATGGAGTTCTGTGTTATTATTAATCTTCTTCTTCTTCCTTCTTGTATGTAGGCTTTAAAGCCTGTTTCTTCTTCAATATTAGCCTCCTAAATTGTTTAAGTTATCGCACCATATTTTTCTTGGTCTGCCAATACTTCTTCGTCCATTTGGTGACTTATCTCGTGCTATTCGTACTATTCTATCCTCTGCCATTCTACTAATGTGTTCGTTCCACTCTTGTTTCCGTTTTGTCACCCATCCATTTATGTCTTCTACATTGCATGGTCTTCTTATGTTTTCACTTCTATCCCTATCCAACAGAGTTTTCCCTGATATTCGTCGGAGTATTTTGGTCTCTGTTGTTTCTAATAGTCGTCTCGTTTTAGATGTGTCAGGTCTTGTCTCCGCCGTGTATGTCAATATAGGTCTAATTGCTGCTTTATAGATTCTTGCTTTTGTGTCTTGTGTTAGGTGTTTGTTCTTCCAGATTGTGTCATTAAGAGATCTCGCCGCTTTACTTGCTTTTAAGCTTTGTTGTCGTACTTCCTCTTCAACATCTCCGTAACTGGTTATATCTATTATTAATCTATTGGTTGATAACTTTGTAAGTGTTATGGAGTCCATTTCATAGGTCATAACTGGTAGACTAATAGAATACAACTGTTGAATACACTTTTCTTTAGATTTATTGGTATCTTTTTGCTTTTCAACACAACATTAAGTGTTCCAACATTAAGTCTTTCAACCCAAATCATTCGGATTCTTGTAGTTATATCTGCAGTTTGATTCTGTTTGCTGTTAGAAAAAAGGCAAAGGGAACTCAACATGGAACTAATTAAAGAAGAAATAACGACTGCGTAATGTTGTACAGAAATACTCCATAACCATTATACATTTAAGTATTGAACTGCTGGATATTCAAGACCTAGTCAGAAATCCTTCAAACTTGTGTAAAAATATTAGTTTTAACTCACACCTAGAAGAGGGACATACTACATAGATCATGAAAAAAAAAGGAATATCGGGGAGGTCGTATTTTTAACATAAGTCAATAAAAACAACATAGAACGTGAGAAACTGGAAAAATACGTTGAGTCAATTGAGCGTTTTTTTATAAAATAATAATTTTACAAAATGATGTATTTATTACTTTATGGCTTTTCATTTAACATTAGTTTGGTGGGTTTTTAATCAGATGAATAAAAACCAAATACTAAAAGCAATTCATTTATTTAGACAACAATTATTACTGTAGTGCTTTTTATAAAACAAAAAAGCTTATTATTTCCAAATAATTATAGGTCTCGAAAATCCCAAAACAGAACACTAAAAAGACATCACAAACGATATAAATCACATATTCGTGAAATGAAAACAATAGGAATGACTGGCTCTTTCGATAGGTCCCATTAACAAAATGACTTTCAGCCTTAATAAGGTGGTAAAAATGCATAAGTCGATGATGATTATGCAGATCTTTGAGAAAATGACTTAACAACTATAAGTACAGATTGCTAATCACTAATTTGGTTTCCACTACGCTGGGCCGGTTTTTTACATCAACTTCCGGTTTTAACCATAGGCGTAGTGGACTTTGAAATAAGGTTTAGTTGTAGCAACTCATAGTTTAGTTGCAGCAAGTAGTTGGTTGGCTTAATGCAACAACTTTAATGATGAAATAAAAGAACTGCCATTAGAAACCACAGAGGATACCGGGCCACCAATATTGCGAGCAGTCATCTCTGCCACATGCCACCAAGAACACAAATGAGGGCTAAGCTACGGCACCAAATGGTGTGCATGTTTCTCATTGATGAAGATATTGGTATAATTGTTGAACTCTTTAATTTAATGTATTAGACTGCCGCAATTGCTTCAATCGACCATTACAGCAATTCCCAAAAAGTCAAGTGCAATAACCTGCTCACATCACAGAACAATAGCTTTAATAAGTCACACACTAAAAACATTTTAGAAAATAATACAAAGCAAATTGTTAACTTTTTCTTCTTCTTCCTTCTTTTATGTAGGTTTTAAGCCTGTTTCTTCTTCAATATTAGTCTCCTAAATTGTTTAAGTTATCGCACCATCTTTTTCTTGGTCTGCCAATACTGCTTCGTGACTTATCTTGTGCTATTCGTACTAGCCTATCCACTGCCATTCTACTAATGTGTTCGTTCCACTCCTGTTTCCGTTTTGTCATTCATCCATTTATGTCTTCTACATTGCATGATCTTCTTATGTTTTCGCTTCTCTCCCTATCCAACAGACTTTTCCCTGATATTCGTCTGAGTATTTTCATCTCTGTTGTTTCTAATAGTCGTCTCGTTTTAGATGTGTCAGGTCTTGTCTCCGTCGTGTATGTCAATATAGGTCTAATTGCTTCTTTATAGATTCTTGCTTGTGTGTCTTGTCTTAGGTGTATGTTCTTCCAGATTGTGTCATTAAGAGATCCCGCCGCTTTACTTGCTTTTAAGCTTTGTTGTCGTACTTCCTCTTCAACATCTCCGTAACTGGTTATATCTATTCCCAGATATCTAAACCTTGCTTCCTATTTTATTATTTTTCCATCAATTTTGATTTTACATCGTAGTGGGTATTTAGATGTTGTCATTCTTTTGGTTTTTTCTGCTGATATTATCATTATGTATTTATTGGCTGTTGTATTGAAGATGTGTGTTAATCTTTGGAGATCGTCTTCTGTCTCGGCGATTAATGCGGCGTCGTCTGCATAACATAGTATTTGGATTTCTTTGTTCCCCATTCTGTAACCATGACCTTTACGTACTGTCTCTATTATTTCGTCCATTATTATATTAAAGAGCAGTGGGCTTAACGAGTCATCTTGTCTGATGTACTGATATAAACTGCGTTAGTTTTCCATTTATCCTTGCCTCTATCCAATTATGAAAGTAGATGTTTTCGATGGTTTGTATAATATTGGTTGGTGTTTCTTCTATACAGTAAATTGTAAGACGTCTTCGACTTGAATGCGATCAAAAGCCTTTGTCAGGTCTATAAAACATAGATATGCTGGTTTATTGTACTCAATGGCCTTTTCGGTTATTTGTCTCAGTACAAATACGACGTCTACGCAGGATCTTCCGGATGTGAATCATTGTTGTTCATCTGATAAAGTTGTTAGTTTATTGATTTTGTTGATTAGGACTTTTGTGGTTAGCTTAAGTGCGCTGTTCAGTAGAATTTATACATCTACAATTGTTGAGGTCTTCTTTGTCTCCTTTCTTGAACATTGTTAACAATCTTTAATATTAAATGTGACACACAATTTGGCTTTAGAAATAGTATGGGTACAAGAAATGCTTTGTTCATCTTGAATACGCTGGCCCAGAGATGCATGGATCTATATCAGGACAAGTAAGTACTTATGTTTTGTATATTTTGAAAAAGCATGATAAGGTTCAACAAAAAAGCTTGTAGATTTATTCAAAAGCAAAAATTTTGACACTCATGCTATGAAAATTAAAAAAAACTAATATCTAATATCTAATTTATATTGGAATCAAACCGCCATTGTAGGAGTTGACAAACAGAACATCCGAGATATCAAAATACAGAGAGAAGTCCGCCAGGGATCTAGAAAGTATATCTATCAATTGAGAAGTTTTGAATAACTTAAGTTTTGTAGACGATACAGAATAATAACGGATAACAACAATGAATGCTGTCATCAGTACGAACTGAAGATGAATTTGAAATGGTACTTAGGGTATGTGATGAGAGGGCAAAAATACTCATTCTTATAGCTTTTTATGCAAAGCAAAATTATAGGAAAGCGAAATGTGGAAAGACGAAGAATATCCTGGATAGAAGATAGAAGATGGAACTTAAAGAAGAAGGTCTTCTCTCTTAAAAACATTTCATTTATTGCCACGAATTACATTTTGTGTAATGATTTTTTGTGTTGATCCTGGATAGTAGTTAATAAGAGTATTTTCGTCAAACTTTAGTAGCTTATTCAATATTTGGTCTGTACTTTAAAAAAAAATTCGCGGGCCTCTTTTAATATTTTATTCTAAAATTTTCTTTTTTTAGTGTTATTATTATTTGGTGTTCCTGGGAAGTCCTTTCTTTGTTTTTCTTATTAATTGGGAGATTTAAGATGTAATTATCTTTTTCTGAATTCTTAAATTTTTCTGACATTTTCGACTTATCTTGCGTACCTATAAAAAAGGTATGATGTCTGAGACAAAAAAGAAGACGATTTTATTGCCTTTTACTCTTTTAAAGCATTTAAAATTGGTTTTCACTTACTTATTACTACTTATTATTGAGTACTTACGCAAAATTAATTGAGTATTTTCTTAAATAAAATAAATTAATATACGACGTGGAGTCCCTCCAAATCCCTACACGTCTGTCCATGATGTGTTTGTAATTAAGTATTCAAAACTATTAAACAACACCGTTAACTAAAATTCATTTAAACGCCAGTAATTAATAGCATCTTAATGAGAAATGACTCGACTATACTAATGAAAACCAAACATACAAAAATACGGGTGGCTGATTGGCCGTCGTTTTGCCGCAGTAAATTTTAGTAATATTGCGCAGTGTTTTTGTAATAAGCAGACAAAAAATAAATCTTAAGTAAATAACTGTGACTTTTCAATTTTATATTTATGTAATATTAATACTCTACAGTGGCGGCTCGTGATTTTTACAATAGGGGAGGCTATACCTAACTGTAAAATATCTAGACAAATTTGCACTAGCAAAAAAATGCGCCAAAAAATGTAATTTAAAGCCCCATCTTTTGACCATTTTTTATTTACATTTCATAATATCATCCTAATTCATAATTTCATGATATCATCATTTTAAAAATAGTTAGTCTAATAGTAAAAGTTTAATACCAAATTTTGTGTCGTTTATTTGTTAACAATTCCATCTATTTGTAAATAGATACCTATGCATATCAAAATCAATACAGATTTGAAGTTTTGCAGTCCATACATAATGAAGCTTCAAATTTTTTAAGATACTCAACTGAATTTTTTTAATTCTAAACGCGGCCTACTGCGAATTCAAAAACACGATAAATTACCGATATTTTGCTTTGAGTTAGAGATATCGGAAAAAGTTATTTGAGCAAGTTGTTCCAAATATTATTATAACCCCACATACCAAATTTCATAACAAAATTCGCACTTTTAGATTTTTCATTATTTTTAGTCAGGACCCTAAAATTCGTTGTCCCGAGACGCACCCAACCACCCAACGGAGCTGAGAAGCTACACTGCCTCCCTTGGTATATCTCCGGGCAGCGTGTGATGGTGCCGTAGATGCCACTGTTAGGAGACCGGGTCTCCTTAAACGCCTGCTGCGCTGCACGGAGCATTAGCAACGGAGAAAGCTGGGCTTCTCGGCTCCGTTCGTGCATCTCGGGATAACCCAGGGGCTGCCTACAATAATATGTAATAAAACTGAGACGCGATCATGCGTTCTAATGCTAATGCTCCGTACGTATGGATAATTAGTGATAATATGGAATTTACACGTTGTATAATAGTGAGAGTAATTGTTGTTTTCGCGATTCATGATAAACAAAACAGTATAGAGTGTGTAAAAAATTTATGGGGAGGCTGAGCCTCCCTTGCCTCCTCTGACGAGCCGCCACTGATACTCTATACTCTTTACCTTTTTACAATCAACCAACTAATAAACAAAAAAACCCCAGAGATGGGGGTGATAACTTTCCATAAAGCTGAATATTTTTCAAATCATAAATGATCCTTCCATAATCTTCTGCAGGAGTTAAAAAAACGTAATCTTTGTATTGTAGTATTGGAATTAAGGCTATGGGTACATAATTCGCAAATAATTTACGGCTATCCCTACCTTTTTTCTCTTTACATGGCAAATTACGTGTAGTAAAATTCACACTGGTATGGATATGTACTGTTGTGCTCTTATTTATTTATATGTGATGATATTCTTATATGTAATTTAATTTAATTAATGCATTAATGATAATCTAATTAATCAACCAGATCACATACCAATATGTTTTCAATCTCAGGGCGAATTATAAAATTACTTACTTACTTTCGTGACTTCTAAGTATTTCTCAGTGGTTCCTAATCGGGATAGGAAAAAAATAAAATAATACACACATATGGATTACAATTATAAATCAAAATTTTGTTTATTTTATATAAATGGCAATTACTGCTTAATATTTGTTAGATCTTATATTTATTTAATACAAAAATTTAAAAATGGGAATCTTATTTCCTTTTGGTTTCCAATTTAAAACTTTTATTAATAATGAAACTATTAGGATTTATTAGCAACAAATTGATTTAAGTTTGATGAAAATCTTCTGATATTAGCGATTATGTTCTTCAATTTTTAATGTGGTATTTAATACAAAAACCCATACATTCATGTCTTGACAAATGAGACTGACCTTTATCTGGTGAACTGCGAATGTCCTCACACAAAACCCGTTTCCTCCTACCCTCGGTTGCGATGAAAAACTCGTCCTGGCCTCCAGTAATGTTCTCCTTTGAAAACTACCTCGTATAGCTCTCGTTCATGCTTTTCTCGTGATGCCGTGTTCTACCTTTTTCGAACCACTTCAATCAGCTACCGGGACACTCTTTGCTCAAGGAGATTCTTTTCTCTCGACTCGGCCTACCTCTCGTTCCCCTTGGGTACTCAACACTCACGGAACTACCGGCTTTTTCACTCTTCGTACACTACCGTCTACCTCTCGACAGCTCAAAACATTCTGATCTCTCATCCTCATTCATTTCCCTACTTTCTCAATATCCCCTCCAGATTCAAAAATCAACATTCCACCACAAATTTTAATTCGCCGTATTCCTCAATACCAACTTTTAATCTTTCTAAATATGTTTAATGGATTTCAAGAAAAAATAATCATTTCCCAATTTAAACTTACTTTCTACTTTTTACAAAACTTAATGACCTATTATCTATTTCACTGAGTCTTATTTAGCGTAGGCTAATGATCGAATCTTCCGCGAAACACTATAATGGTCCGCGTCACTCAACTTGTTTATCTTAGGCGCATTGTTACCGAGTTTCGTACACTTCTTCGAATCACTTTCTTAAAAACTAAATATAATAATTTGTTGTATACAGGTTGTTCTAAATTTACATGCCCGTGGCTGAGAAAATTGAAGATCTTTTATATTAATTTGAATTTTGCTTATAATTATAAAATTTTAATTCTCATATCAAATAGAAATATAACAGTACATATTACTAGAATGTCATTCTACTTGGCAATGTCATAACTAGCTTAAAGAGATGGCTTTTGAATGTTCTTGGATAACTATTATTTTTTATATAATTGCAAATTATTAATTCAGTTAATAAATGTAATAATTTTTTCACTAGTTATGTATTCAGTGATTGTAATAATTTATATGTACCTACAACAAAAACTAATACTCAATCGAGAAAACAGGAAAAGTGTTAAAGTGATTTTTTAATAATATATTGTTACTATGGAACGCTAACAATTTTGAACATCTTTAACAACAAAATACTTGGATCACAGAATATATCTTGATGTATTCTCTGCTTCTATCTTCCATAAATAATACACAATAAATAACTTTTTTAAAGTTCACCTCTTAAATCAATTATTTATCAAATACACTATACAGGGTGTTTCATTAATAATTGTCCATATAGTAACTGGAGAAACCTTAGCACAAAATACGAAGATTTAACCTAAAATACTTAAATAAAATGTGTTTCCTTACAATAGCGACACAATGCATTAATCAAAATAACCGTGTCGTTTCATTTTTAACTTCAAATATCTCAAAAACTAATGACGTTATCGTTACGAATGAAGAGTATGTTATTTTCATAGAAAGTACTGAAGAATCCAAAAATTGAACTAAAATAGCAATTCCGCCAGTGGTGTAGGATTTATAAAGGGTCAACCATTCACTTTCCCCCGTCGTACGCCTCTGGTAATAGCCAGAAACGTTTGTTAAACATAATTTAGTAGCTTGTACAGTACCTATACTTCCTCCCAAGTATTAAAAGGATACGTGGAATAGTTTTAAAATGCTGAGCAAAAATAGTTTTTAAATTTTTAGATAAAACACCCTGTAACTCAGTAAGGAACCACATTTTATTTAAGTGTTTTAGGTTAAATCTTCGTATTTTGTGCTAAGGTTTCTCCAGTTACTATATGGACAATTATTAACGAAACACCCTGTATATCAATATTATTTAATCAACAACTAAAAATATTCCCGATTCATGTCAAATAATTATTTAAAATTGTCACTGATTGTCAGTGTCTGACTGACAATATTCTATTCGACTAAGTGCGTTGTATGACAAAGATAGATTTGGAAAATATTATTAAGGACATTGTGTTCATTTTTTTTAATCTCCTGAAAAAACCGATAAATATTTTTGAAAAATCTAAACGCAGAATGAAAGACTAAATTATTACCGAGGGCCGAAAGTCCCTTAGAATAAATAAAAAGTTTATTTTGAATGAGATATTTGAAATTAAAAATAACACTAAATTTTCTCTTAGTTTTTCACGAAAAAACGTACCGATCCTCTTAATTAATATTACTACGATATTTATCACAAAATAAAAGAAGTAGGTATAGGCCTGGATTCCGCGTACCAAAAAAAGCTGAAAATTTGTTAATAGTTTAATGGTGTCTAGTCGGACAAACTTTGGTATACGGAACACTGGCACAGGGGAAAATTTAATTGTAGAACAGGTTAAAAACTTGGAACGTCACACTACGGAAACGTCCCATGTATTTTGTCGGGCAGAACTTCCAATTGATTTGTTACCCTTTCATTAAACTCTCATGCAAAAATCAGACTGCTATTTATCACCTGTCATAATTCCTGTCATTTGACATGTTCTACGTGTCGGACTTATTAAAATGCCCTGTTGGTGATAAATACCAGTCTGATTTTTGCATGAGAGTTTAATGAAAGGGTAACAAATCAATTGGAAGTTCTGTCTGACAAAATACATGGGACGTTTTCATAGTCTGACGTTCCAAATTTTTAACCTGTTCCACTATTAAAACTTCCCCTGTTCCAGCGTTCCCATACATCAAAGTTTGTCCAACAAGACACCGTTAAGCTATTAACAAATTTTCAGCTTGCTATTAATCAATTTTTTTTTTGGTACGCGGGATCCAGACCTAGTATACATATATTAATCTTTCAGTCGTCAGGTACAGCTTATTAATTCCCAGCTTTATTTGATGTTTCAGTTTCCTATAATCGTCATGTACAGTAAACATGTGACATTCAGGAAACACGTCAAATTGAAAATTATGACCTATTAGCTACATGACTTTTTAATTTAACTTTACGCATATTGAACTGTCAAGAGTTTTATCAAAAGAACGAACTGTCGTATTGTTATTTCTAAATTATTGTCAACTTCAGTTTCCCCTAAAAGTTATATTCCTATGTTATTTCTTCTAAAACCTATTAACGTTTAATAGCAGTATTACTAGCATTACGGCAGGCAGTGAACGTTTCTGAACAGGTACCTACTAATATGTGTTTCTAAAATACCTAGTGTTAAATGTTAAAATTACCTTAATTTAAAATCGACAGCCTGTAATTTTGATTTCCTTGGCCGACTTGATGCCGCGTTGTTAAAATACGTTTATGGAATATCGCGTGAGGGAAAATATTAAAATATCACACAGCCTTCTTTGATTTTTATTCCACCTCAAGTTTTTTTATTGAATTTTCAGACAAGTAGAGATTTAACTAAATCATAACATACATGTATGTTAGTGGTATACAATACCAAGACAAATATTGCTTCACATCAGTTCCAATAATTGAATGGTACACGGGAAAAGGCAACTAAATAAAAAAACTATTTTTCTGGAGAAACAAAACAAAATTTATATATTACAGGGTGTCCCGAAAAGATTGGTCATAAATTATACCACACATTCTGGGGTCAAAAATAGTTTGATTGAACCTAACTTACCTTGGTACAAATGTGCTCATAAAAAAAGTTACAGCCCTTTGAAGTTACAAAATGAAAATTGATTTTTTTCAATACATCGAAAACTATTAGAGATTGTTTATTGAAAATGGACATGTATGATTCTTATGGCAGGAACATCTTAAAACAAAATTATAGTGAAATTTGTCCATCCCATAAAAAATTTATGGGGATTTTGTTCCCTTAAACCCCCCCAAACTTTTGTGTACGTTCCAATTAATTCATTATTGTGGTATAATTAGTTAAACACAACATTTTTAAAACTTTTTGCCTCCTAGTATTTTTTCGATAAGTGAGTTTTTTGAGATGAGGCTTCTTTTTCAATATATTTACGTACAAACGTTATGGGGGTTTTGTTCCTTTAAACCCCCCACCCCAAATGTTAGTGTACGTTCCAATTAAAATATTATTGTGGTACCATTAGTTAAACACAGTGTTTTTAAAACTTTTGCTTCTTAGTCTTTTTTCATAAGTCACCTTTTATCGAGATGTAGCTTCTTTTTCAAAATATACCTAAAAATGTAAATTATAAATAAATTTTCAGATTATTAACAGGTCTCTATAATCATACTTAACCATATACAAATATGTGGTGGATTCGACAAATATTCAAAATATCTCGATAAACACTGGCTTTTCGAGAAAGTACTAAGAGGCAAAAAAGTTTTAAAAACATTATGTTTAACTAATGGTAGCACAATAATAATTTGACTGGAACGTACACAAAAGTTTGGGGGGGTTTAAGGGAACAAAACCCCCATAAAATTTTTATGGGGTGCACAAATTTCACTATAATTTTTTTTAAGATGTTCTTTCTATAATAATGCCACATGTCTATTTTCAATAAAAAATCTCTAATAGTTTTCGATATATGGGAAAAATTGATTTTCATTTTGTAACTTCAAAGGGCTGTAACTTTTTGAAGTTATACTTCTTTAGGCGCGATTGAGATTGAGGTTGAATTTATATTGATCTGCGCGCACGCGCACACCGACAATATGGTATTAGTCGTTATACGGGCTCTGATTGGGTGTTGAAATGATCTGTCAATAATAAATAATTGTTCAATATGAAGGTAAACAAATGTATAATATATTAGTTTTATTGTTGTGAGGACAGAAACAAAAAAGTTTAAAATTGTAGTGACATTTAAATAGTTTTTAAAAGCAACAGGTACGTAATAATTGTAAATGTATCATAGGTACCTACCTATTTGAACCTACCAAAATACATAGTATGTAATACTTTTATTTACATAATTTGATTCCCATCAAAATTTCTATCAATGTTCACCTAATATATTGTTTTGTTACTCTATGTTTTGTTGTATTTTTTCAATTCAAAATCAAAATAGTTTAATTTGATTCAAAAATGTCAAAAGCTTAATCCGTTTAGTTAGTCGATCTTCGCACATAATGACACATTGCCTCCGTGGCGAAGCGTTTAAGGCGAATGGACCCCAATATACCAACCGCGCTGATAGCTGGTTCAAATCCCAATAAAAACTTTTTTTATTTTTTTTATACATTTTATGATTGTAAGTATATTTATTATATAATTTTATTTTCAGAAAATACGTATTTAGTTAAAAAAATTTCCGACAATTAATGTTCAGAAATCATTTTTAATGTGTTTTTGGTACTGTTTTAATAAAAATGTTTGAGAAGTAGTAAGTATAAATTAGTTTAATATTTAAACAAAATATAAATAAAAAGTATATTAATTTCGTTTAAATCATATAATAGAAGTATAACTTCTTACGTGCGTACAAAGTACACACACATTCTTTTTTATGTGCACATTTGTACTAAGGTAACTTAGGTTAAATCAATCTATTTTTGATCCCAGAATCTGTGGTATGATTTATGACCAATCTTTTCGGGACACCCTGTATAACACTGGTTTATAGCGTCCTGCGCCTTCCGGTTCCTATTCTCCAGCAGCGTCGATCTGTCCAATCTCCTGGTCGGAGATCTCTCTCAGACATGGCTTTCTGGATTCCACTTATCCAGGTTGTTTTCGGTCTGTCCCTTTTCCTTCTTTCTAGGTGTTGCCATTCCATTCTTAGCTTTGGGAGTCGATGTTCCTCCATTCTTTGTACATGGCCATACCAACACAGTTGTTTTTGTTGGACTTCTTCTATTACACTAGTTTACAACCAATTTGCGACTGGAATGCAAAATGCTGTTTTTTGTTAATTTTTGCTCTCTGAATATGAATATGATGATAAAAAGTTCCTAACACGTAAGATTTTTGAGTTATGATTTTTTCAAAAAAAATGAGTTACGATTTTTGAGTTAGAGTATTTTACTAATTTTTTTTTCAAAACCGTCATTTGTAATATATCGGTGAATGATGTTATCAAACTAACGTTTTTCCTAAAAATTGTGCATATTTTGACAACACTGGGATATCTAATGTCTACGAATAACACATTAACATTTAAATAAAGAATAAACCAAAGGTAATCCTTAATCAGTAAACTTACCCATTTAAACTTATTAGTTCTAAACTGTTTTAACGACTGTTACTTCTGCATGACAACAGTGTCTGGGTTTTCAAGGAAAGGCAAGCATAAAATTGAATATCCAGATATTATCTCAGCAATAAAATCGGTTTTCCATGGAGAAGATTTTTACCAGTTCCAGGACCCCCGGCAAATTGGGAAGAAGATTTGGGAATGTATGGCGATAAAAGTAAACCCGATGATGTATCAGAAAAGAATGATTCTAATTTTCCCGAAAGCGACGAAAAAGCACCTTATTGCATCCAACAAGCCGAATTACATGATTTAGTTCGAGATTTTCACTTGCCCAAAGAACATGCTTAACTCTAGGTTCTACATTACAATAATGGATTTTTTTAAAAGGAATTTACTAGCCAGTAAAACTTACAATATTTAGGAACCGTAACCAGGGGCTATCCTAGTTTTTTACTATGCAGGATAAAAGGTGTGTTTGTATTAAGCCACATAGTGTTACGGGAAAATTGGGATAGGCAGAAAATTGTGTAAAAAATACTTACTATGGTTTTTGTTTCTAGTTATGAACTTATGTGTATATAGTATAAAAGAATTTTTATAATAAACAGCAATATTTGATACATTCTATAACTCACCATCTAACATTTCACCTGACAAGACAATGTATGCGTGGACCCCTACGCGTAAATGCACGGCACCTTAAGAAGGAGATAATTCAAAATCTATACGTGGTGGAAAATTTTAGTGTTTGAATTCGCATTCAGGACGCTTTAAACTCCCCGGTACAGCCATTTTAACATCAGTCGCAATTTTTTTTTTGTTTTTTTGTTGACTAGTGTTATGTTTGTTTTTATATTCATAATATCTCGTACCCGTTCATTTGTTATATATGAGACTCTGGAGATGCAGGCACATCTTTGCCAGAAGTACATAGCCAGTGCGAGCAACTTCTATTCTGTACGCTTATTCATGCAGTTGCCAGGCTTCACATCCATACAGTACCACGCTTTTAAAGATGGTATTATATAGCTGTGTTTTCTTTTCTTTTGATATGGTTTTTGACCAAAGTAGTGAGTTTAAAGCTCCTATTACCTTCTTTCCTTTCATAATTATTTCCTCCATTTCGAATTCTGTTCTTCCACTTTGTTTGATTCTCGATCCAAGGTATACATAATCAGAGCTTGGCTCGATAACCATGTCATCCTCTAGTTGTAACTTATTTTTCTGTCCTCCTATACACATTTATTTGGTTTTCTCTATATTAACGTATAGGCCCCATTTTTTGTACTCGAAATAGCCGGTTTGTCATAAATATTAGATCATCTTTATCCTGGGCAATCACCACCTGATCGTCAGCAAAATGCAGTGTGTATAGTGTTGAGTCGTCGTTTAGTTGTATATCCCCATTCCAGAACACGATTTCCGCCACTTATTCAAGACCTCATTTATATAGACTTAAAACAGTGTTGGCGATAATCTGCATCCCTGTCGTAGTCCCTTATTCGGATAATCTGTTGTTGATTTAAATGTTTGCTTGAATGTCGTTATAGAATTTTTGCACTGCTTTTATTAAAGTTATATTAATAGGGGATTTTTCCAGGACTTGCCATAATTTACAAAGTGGTACGGTATCATATGCCTTAGTTAGATCGACGAATAGTAGCCGACAAAACAAAATTTGAAACGATAAAAATCCTAAATTTTTTAGCAAAACATTTTTATATATTGAGTTTGATATGTACTTTTTCTTAATAGCTATAGTCCGTCTCACCTTGACTTTACATTATAAGGAACATAGGCAATGCAGTCCTTATGAGAGTTTTTAGCGCAGTGATGCCGATTATATCAAAAAGAATGTGTAATCGAACATTAGATAGATTAAATTAAAACTGTTTTAGAAAGACAATCTACAATTTTAGAATTCATATGCGTAATAACTATAGTATATCAAATAAACTTAAACGCATATGAATCCTAAAATTGTAGATTACCTTTCTAAAACAGTTTTAATTTAATTTCTCGAATGTTCAATTACAAATTCTTTTTGATATAATCGGCATCACCGCGCTAAAACCTTTCATAAGAAAATAAGGACTGCATTGCCTATGTTTCTTATTTTATACTGTACAGTCAAGGTGAGACGGACTATAGAATAATATTTTGATTTTATTTTTATTTCATAGTTAGTTATTTTTTATTTAAACAAAATATGGACTAAGTTGGTTATTCCTCGGAACAGGTCAAAACAGTTTTATTTTTATTCTATTTTTTATATTTCGTAAGGCATTTCTACATCATATTTAAACGAATAAAACAGCTGAGTAAAGTTAATCTGATTTTCGGGAACATTATCGAGCTCAGATGGTAACTCAGGCTGATTAGCAGAAAGAAGTTGGCTGTAAGTCGTACCCTTTAGATCCCTCTTCTTCGCATAATTTAAAATGAAGAAAAATGTATAGCAAATCGATCAGCAAGATGCAGCAGACTTTGTTTGCCAATACTTAAAGAGGTAGTGAACAACAAGAATATACAAACAATAGAGGATAGGAAAATGTGAAAGAAAATTTCATTCTTCATAGTCCCGGTGATAGTTCCCAAAGTACTTTAAAAGGCACTCTCGTCGCCGAGGCTACGTCAAACGGTCAAACGCTTACCTGCCAAACCAGACCAAAGAATACACCAACAACGTTGGTGTAGTCTTTGACCAGACCATCCTCTGTCATCCAGCGCCCCGAAAGCAGAATGGCTCTAAGGTCACATCGCTTCCGAAGCACTTTCTTAAGCACGAAGCACAGACTGTCTTCTCTGTAGCAAGTAGCCTTCCATTTTTTCTGTTTCCTCTAAATTTGGAGTTTTTTTAGGAACTCCGTTCTAAGAAGGGCGTGGAATGCACTTATCCCTCCCAGAACGGCATCACTCCCAGCCGGGTGTTTCCTCCTTCTCCACAGTCTGGTTCCCATAATCTGATTCACTAATTCGCCTCTTATCAAAATGTATTCCCTCTACCTTCAACTTATATCTTTCCCGCTTAGTTTTGTCGTTGTTACAACTGTCTTTCTTCCTCCTCATTCTTCTTGATCACTACACGGATATAGTTGTTTATAGTAGTTCAACCTGCTTTACTTTCAATCATTATATCAATCATTTCTCTCACTGTCACAAAATTCACACCTGTCCCTCTTTCCAATTCTGTTCCATAAGGCTCCATAAGCCAAAGTTGGCTGTTATCTGTAACAACATAGTACTCGAATCTCAATTTTTTGTTGATTGTGATGTAACGTAACCACACATAACACACCTTTTTTCAACACAATTTTTCATTAATGTTTTGATAACGACATCCAGAGTGGAAATCGAATGATATGGTCGCCAAATGATACGGTCACCAAAAAGGAAGCGAAAGTAGCAGTAGCAAAAGCTAAAGCAGAAGCTTATTCAAACCTATACGATCAACTTGATACCAGGGAAGGCGAAGCAAAGATATATAAAATAGCCAAACAGAAAGCAAAAAAAGCAAGAGATTATAATCAGATTAGATGTATCCGAGATGAAAATAATAAAATACTAATTCACGAAAAGGATGTCAAAAAGAGATGCAGAAAGTATTTTGACAGTTTATTAAATGAAGAATTTGACAGACTGCTTATGGAGTTAACGGAGACAGTAACAGCAATGGTTACCAGAATAACAAACGAGGAAGTGGCTCAAGCGCTTCAAAAAATAAAGAAAGGAAAAGCAGTCGGACCAGATGATATTTCTGGGGAAGTATGGAGAGCATTGAGAGAGACAGGAATAAGTTGGCTAGCAGGTCTATTTAATAGAATTATGGAAGTTGGACAAATGCCAGACGAATGGAGAAGCAGTATATTAGTACCTGTCTACAAAAACAAGGGAGACATACAACAATGTACAAACTACAGGGCTATAAAACTACTTAGCCACACCCTGAAAATATGGGACAGAGTAATTGATAGACGGATACGTGAAGAAACCGAAATATCAGATAATCAATTTGGCTTTACGCAGGGCAGATCAACAACAGATGCAATTTTCATTGTAAGGCAACTGATGGAAAAATACAGGAAAAAAAGAGACCAAGACAAAATAGAGTTCCTCCAGAGATTCTGTGGTGGGCACTCAATAAGAAAGGAGTCCCTGGCGAATATGTAAAGATTGTGAGAGATATGCATGAGGGAGTAACGACTAGTGTTAGGACAGGTGTGGGAGAGACTGATAAATTTCAGGTGAAAGTAGGATTGCACCAAGGCTCGGTGCTTAGTCCTTATTTATTCTCATTAGTTTTGGACCAGATAACAGCGAAACTACAGGGTAGCATTCCATGGTGCCTAATGTATGCTGATGATGTAATGTTAATAGGAAATAGTGAAAAGACTTTGAACAAAAACTGGAACAGTGGAGACAAGCTCTGGAGGAAAAAGGTTTAAAACTTAGTAGGACAAAAAAATGAGTATTTGGAATGTTCATTTAAAGATGGAGTTGGACTACAAATAAAATGGTATCTTTGGATGGTGAAATGATTGTGAAAAGCAATAGTTTTAAGTACCTAGGATCGGTATTACAGAATAATGGAGAAATAGATGGAGACGCATGCAGTAGAATTAGGGCTCGATGGATGAAGTGGAAAGAAGCAAGTGGTGTGCGAGTGTTCTGTGTGACAGAAAAATTTAAATGAAGCTGAAGGGAAAATTCTATAAAACAGCCATAAGACCGGCTATGATGTACAGAACTGAATTTTGGGCAGTGAAAAAAAAAGAGGAACAACGAATGCATGTGGCGGAAATGAGAATGCTTAGATGGATGAGTGGAGTGACAAAGAAGGATAAAATTAGAAATGAGTATATTAGGGGAAGTCTAGGTGTGGCACCAATTGATGCCAAAATGAGAAAGCATAGGTTAAGATGGTTTGGTCATGTTCAACGTCGAGACGTTAATCACCCAATACGAAGAATAGCTGAAGTGCATATTCCTGGAAGGAGTAGGAGAGGAAGACCAAAGAAGACATGGGGGGAGACGATAAGGCAGGACATGTTGGTAAAGGGGATTAACATTGATATGACCCAAGATAGAATTGTGTGGAGAAATGCAATTAGGGAAGCCGACCCCGCATATAAATAAGGCAAAGAGAATGATGATCCGGAGTGGGAATCGAAACGTAAAATATTTTTAGATATAAATGTAATTTGCATTACAACCAAACTGTGGCCAATGCCATATAAACATAACATTTAAATTAAAATAATTGTTATCTTGTCTTCACGTATCCCTTCCCACGTATAAAAAATATGCAAGGTATCACACTAATTCCCGTAAAATATAGCAGTAAATTATATTCTAGAGGAACATCTCGTCCATGATTGATTATTTCGTATAAGAAACTTGTGAAAAGCCGGTGATCATTTGCTCAAAGCGCGGCAAGATATAAATGCGATGATTAAGAGTCATTTAATTATTTTTATGAGCTAAATCGAGTTGTTTAATTAATAGTTGGCCTACAAACTCCTCAGGATATTGTTAAGTTGCCACCAGAGTCATTAATCAGAACAATGCCGACGTCCCCTTCGGCTGGTGCAATTATGTTCAATCATTTCACTCACACTTTTAGTCATGGCTCTTGTGTTACATATATTTAAGATGAAATTGTCGTTGTAGAGTTAGTTATCTGCTTCGATTATAAAACGAGATTTATAAAGATTTTATTCTAATTGAATGAAGTACCTACACAAATTAACAACTGCATTTTTTTGTTTTCAACCTTATTATTGATACTTTTTTTTTTGTTTTCAACATCATTAAACATCATTAAATTGACTATTTTTAGATCATCCTCTCTTTTTCTACTATCTTGTTAAATAACTTTTATGGGAAAAATTTAGAGAATTAATTTGTGCCAAAGACCACGAGATCGTAAATTTTCATCGCCCTGTATATGACCACAATTTGTAAATAAAATAATTTAGCCGTAAGCAGTGTTTGGTGGAAGAGTCAGAGTTTAGTGGTAAAGTTTCTACGAACGAATTAATACATTTCAAAACAATAAACTAGAAAACGGTAGTTTTAGAAAGTTAATGTGCAGCTTTGAAATGGACAATAGACCATGTTTCTAAATGGTTTCCTAGAATGAAACGATGGTAAACAATTTTGTTTAGTTTAGAATAGAGGGTTTTTCTAGAATGTAAGTAAAATTGAATTTTAATATCTCCTGGAAATTGACAAGACATAAAATTTGTATACAATACTATTTGTTCTTAAAAAAAAAAAGTAGGGATATGATGTATGGAGAATGCTTGTGATTGGCGAGGAGACCGATGAAGGTAGAATAGAGTGGTTGATTTTCGGATTGATGAGGGAAAAAGAATTCACTGTGTAATTGAGATCGTAAGTAACCAGTCCAGTTCGAAAGTAGTATTTTTGTGTAAAGTGGTTAATTGGTGGCCGTGGAAGCAGATTCGTGTTGAGACGAAATCGTGATCAAGTCGAGAAGTACAAACTCCTTGTGTCCGAATAGAATCTGTTTCTGAATTTTGTTTTGTTTCTATGTGTGTGTTCAAAGCGATTCCATACCTTTCGCAGTATTGTGTAGTGTATTGTATCGTCTGTATATCTGAGAGTATTCATTAGTGTTCCGATAGACTGAAAAGCCTTAAAAGTCTTCTTAGTCAGCACTAACAGAACTACTTTGTAATGCAGTGAATAGTGAAGAGTGTAGTGTCTGAGGGCTCAGTAGACTCAGACCACGCAAGCTCTAAAGACAATAAATAAATAGGTCAAAACTGAGATTGATAAAATATTTTACTAACCGAAATTTCTTCATTTTTGCTTTTTAAACAATCTAAAATTATCTCGTGCATCGCCTCTGAATCGAAAGGAAACATAAACTGCCTTTTTCACTTCTATCTTTACTCAGATTTGAGTACAGTCGAACCCCGATAAGTCGGCCTCCGGTGACCCGGAAGTCCGGCTAACCCGGACCGATTTTAATAGGACAGAACAAACATTTTTTCACTTTGACTGAGTTATTTACCAAGAAATAAACAATACTGTATACAACTGTACGCAATTTAGATGTTCTGTGCATATGTATTTCATGCTTTTGCAATTAAAATGTGGAATTGTTTATTATTTATATGAATTTTATTAATTTTTACCATATTCTCCGGCTAACCCGGATTTTCGATAACCCGGATCGACCGCGGTCCCGATTAATCCGACTTATCGAGGTTCCACTGTATTAGGAACTTTCTTTCGGACTATGTTTTCCTAGACGAATGAAAGCAGAATGTGACTGCATATTGTAGAGTCCTTTTCACTTTCTTTATTCGTTGTCTGTTGTCTTATAAATTGTAAAAGTTACAGATTAAGGATGTACCAGAAAGAAGTTCCAACAAGAAATGTTTTCAGATTTAAATAATTATTTACTATTTTAAATTTTATTATACTGGTGAATTATGTATCTAAAACGCTTTTATCTAGAATTATGTTTATATATTCTTTACCAACAAATAACTCTTCTATGTATGCAAAAAATATAACAAAAAGGGTTTAACCGTGTTTCAGCTTACCTTCTCTTTAAATTTGTGTTTTAAACGAAGAAAAAATCGTTAGTTTACATTACGTATTTTGAATTCCTGGTCTGGAAGTGACTTACCAACATAAGGAAGGCTTATTTCAGAGCCTGCTCTAATGGCAATTTTTTCGATACCTCCGTAGAATAAAGAATACAAATCCATAACTGACCAATATGCAGCTGCAGAAACATTATTAAAAATACTAGCATCAATACTTTCGGAAAGATTGGGAGGTATAATTAAGAATAATAAATTATTGTTAAATGACTGTAAATACAAAATGTACAAGACCTGCGTGAGACCGATTCGTATTCGTACGTTTGTATTTGAACCCGAGCGGAACCGAAGCAACTCATGAGCGAAATTTTAATTAAAATGCTCAGAACGATCAAAGAGGTGGACATGGTGGACTAAATTGATATGTATAAAAATAAAAAGTAGATTTACCTTTTCGTAAAGGAAACATTCAATTTCGCAGAGTATAGGACCTAGGATCTCCCCTAATCAATCTCATCATCACTCACTTATTAAACTATTCTTCCTCATTTTTATATTCTATTTCTTTATTGCTCTATAATACCGACTCTAGAGACAACTAGGCTACCATCTTAATGTCCTTCCTTAAACCATCATCCTAGGTACGCTGGTTGAATAATTATTGAAACTAACTTGAGTTTAACACGTTCAAATATTTTTCAAATCTACCGTAATAATTTTAAACATACAGAATTTTTTTTTGATAAAACTTTTGTGATACAGCTTTTACTGTTTTTTTCTCACGTTGATCAAAAGCAAATTCATGACACAAATGAATCTTTACAAATTCTTGCGCAAAGTCGTCAGCTTTCTTTTTGTGTTTTCTGTCATCATTCACGTCTCGCATTCATGGCAGACTGTTGGTCTGAGAATAGTTTTGGAGACCCTGATTTTCGATCTTCAGAGTGTAGTTTTAGATCGAAAATAAACTTAGTTATAAAATATGTGAAGCTTTAAAGTGAATGCTCAAATAGGCAAAGCAGATCGTTTCTTAGGAATCATTGGTAAACATTCACTCCATCAAAACACCAACGAAACTGGAGAATTACTAATCAACTTTGCCAGTAGACATATACTGACAAATAAAGGCAGTCTAGCAGCGAAGAATATTTGGAAGAAATCAAAACAAAACTAATTGACGCATCAAGAAACAGCATAGGCAAACAAAAGATACAACAATTAGAGAATGGTCAAATGACGAATAAACAGGCCATACAGACAAGCAATCAAGAACACAAGAACTATGTATATGAAAAAAAGCAGAGAAAGGAGAAAAATCCACGAAGATGCAAGGCGGAGGGCCGATAAAATATGCCGAACAGAGAAAAGAAGAAACGAAAATGGTAATATAGAGAAAATGGAATAAAATTTTCTAAGCCACAATATAAGAGAGGAAAATAAGGACGAATGTAAATAGGCCCTACAGACAAGAAATCAAGAACACAAGAACTATATGGAAAAAAGCAGAGAAAGAAGAATAATCCACGAAGACGCAAGGCGGCGGGCAGATAATATACAGAAAATGAAAATGAAAGAAAATCTTCAAAGCCACAATATAAGAGAAGCGTCTAATCTACGCAACTTAAGAGAAGTATACAAACCCCGAACAAATCTATGCAGAAATCAAGAAGTAGGTACAGATAACTAGTCATCCAAAAAATAAATAATTAGTGTGGAAAAAACTCTTTTAAAGATGTAAAACAAGCCACACGAGCACAGAAGTAAAAGTCTACTTGCACAATTTTAGTATTTTTGCTTGTACTGTTAAAATAATTCATTTCAATTTCAAATTTAGATCAATAATTTTGTTAAAATTAACTGTATCCCTTGTAGCCCCATATTGATGTCCTCAGCCTATTAGACCTTATCTAATCTCGTCTTATACAAATCACATTAACATACAAATTTATTATAGCGATCAAAATTTCTTAATAGGAACCGTTAATTCCGATAGTATTTCAATTTAATTTGGAAACTGAGCCGTCCTGTCATCAAAAGGTCTCACGTTCTTATGAGTTGTATTAATCAAGAGAAGATATATTATGTGTTTCGCTGCCTATTAAGATATTTTATCATCTAATAACGGATTAACAGGTTAACATAATATAATAACAGATAAAAGTTTTGTCAATTTAGTGAGTTAATTCATGCTTAAATATACTTTTTTAATTTTTTTTATTGCCATTTTATAAAAAAGGTCTATAAATATTTGTGGGGACATATTATAGTTTTGGAACAAGAAACGAAAGATGACAAAGACCGATCCAATTCTGCTAGACGGATGTGGTTGTAACGAATACATTTTTTTAAATTATGTACATCTAAGAAGGCTCTATACATGAAAAGCACCCGGTGATATTATTATTTTATCAAAATGATCAAAAGATTTCAAAATTCTATCACCCCAGCAAAAACATATCCACTCTTCTCAGATAAGATTTATTAGATGCAAACATCAACATACGACTTGAAATAATTCGCCAGAAAACGAGAACATCTAGGAAAAAGTCAAAATAGAGTTTAATAAAGATGTTGGGAAGTGAAAATACTACTCGCAGCATAGAAGTGCAGTGGAAGTAAATGACGACATCTATTAGCAATTAGCAAACTTTCACATGAAAACCTTAAATCAAAAAAAAGAAAAGAAGCAAGAATGGATGACAGATAAAATATTGCAGATGATGGAACAGCGAAGAAAACCGAAAATTGGAGATGTCAATGAATAAAAAAAAGTTGCATGGAAATAAAAATGAGTAAAGGAAGCATGGCTGATGTAGACATTTGGGGAAATTGAAACATTACAATGTAAATACGACGATTTCCGTATGAATAAAAGGATCAGAGAGGTACACAACACCAGAAAACAAAGCAAGACAGGCATAGTTTCAGATATAGAAACCCAGATTTGGATTACAATCTAAGATAAATTAAGAAGATGGAAAGAATACCAATCTATTCAACAACATAATACGTTTTTTGAGTTTCATGTGTTTTTGGTACCTATGTTATTTTGGTAAATTGTAAGAAACATCCGATAAGACAGAGACGAGTTTTCAATTGTAGTAGCCAACCTCCATTCGGGAGAGGGCACTTTAAGAAAAATAATTTTGGTAAGTGACCAATCTCATATATTATATGAGACTGGTCAGTTACCAAAAGACTGGCTACTATCAGTAGTGACTCCACTTCCTAAAAAAACCAACGCTAGGAAATGTGAAAGCACATAGAATAATTATTTTGGTGAGCCATGTTCTTAAAGCAATCTTTATTATCATTCACTCGCACATATACACCAAATTAGAAGAAAATCTGAGTGAAGTATAATTTGAATTCAGAGCAGGATTACGAATGGGGGGGGAAGCACGTATCATCTTGCATGCTCTAAAGGCACGTATCCACTACGTTGGTGCTCCGTGAAGCTGCTACTCGGAGCACGGACCACCAACGTAATGGATACTTACCTTAATACATATAGCGTGACGTGCATGGATTATTCATCGATTTCGAGAAGGCATTTGACAAAGTACCATGCGGAAAATAAAGATCAGGATATACAGACGTATCAGTATGAACCTGGCTGGCCAATCTGGGAATAGACTAAGATGGATCAAAGTGGTAATCAACAGCACTAGAAGGTAGGCACCATTAGAATTACTCGTGTATTTTGTTTTCTATAATTTTATGGATTTTTTAGCTTATTTATTAAGTGTTAAATATAGCCTTCATACATAGGCTTTCCTTCTTTATGCTTATCTTTAATTTATGTATTTATGTATCTATTTAATAAGTACATTATTGAAGCATACCATAATTTTTTAAAAATTACACTATCTAGTAAATACATAAAAATACCAATTACTTTTTGTATATTAATGAAAATGTTATTTACTATTCTGTACCGTAATATAGTTATCAACCACTGATTACACGTTTTAGCAGATTTTTGCCGATAATAGCTTTTATCATGGTACATAAACCGCGGAAATAATTAGGATGTGTCTTTTTTTTGTTTGCTGAGGACGTGTTTAATAATGATTGAGTCTATGTTATTGTATAATTTTAATATCACGGTAATATTAGCGAATGGTAAATGGTCTGCAACAAAATAATTTAACGCAACAATATGCCAACAAATCATTAGTATAAATTAATCATTAAGGATATTTTTTATGTTTCTACTAATTACTAGGCCGTTCTATTTTAGTGTTACGTAAGTAGGAAACGCAAAAAACATTTTTTTAAAATATAGGTAAATATTAAAGCTTTATAAAATTGCATGGTTTTGAAACTAGGAAAATTCAAGAAAACCTGTACATATATCTCCAGTTTCTGGAATATCGAACTTTGGGAAACTTCTACTCAAAAGAACTATTATTATCTAAATCAATTCTTAAAACAAAGAAAAACTGATTTCAACACATTATCTTGCGATAAGGAATAAATACTTCTTCTTCTTTAAGTACCGTGCCCAAATTTTTAGGCGTGGGTAGCTTCCATAACAATTGATCTGCTGATAAGCCAGTCCATTGACGAAGGTTTCGGAGCCATGAATATTTCTTTCGACCAATTCCCCTTTTTCCGTCGATCTTTCCATTGAGTATTAACTGCAGCATCCTGTATCTGCTACCTCTCATTATATGCCCCAGATATTCAAGTTTTCTCTTTTTTATCATCTTCATTAAGTCACCTTCGCCTTGACCTACTCTGTTTAAGACTTCTCTGTTTGAAATGCGTTGAACCCAAGATATTCTGAGCATTCTACGATACGACCACATCTCAAAGGCTTCTAATTTGTTCATCATGTTAACCTTCATGATCCAGGTTTCACATCCATATAGTAATACAGGATAAACATAACATTTTAGGAACTTGATTCTTAGTTGTAAGTTCAGCTGAGAGTTGCTCAGAATAGATCTAAGTTTCATAAATGCTCCTCTTGCAATTTCTATACGAGTTTTAATTTCTTCATCTGGATTTAGTGTCTCGTTTATCCAACATCCTAGGTATTTAAAATGGTTAACTTTTGTTATTGATTCATCATTGACAATTAGTTGCATAGGGCCGACGTCTTGTTTACTAACCACAAGTAACTTTGTCTTTGTTGCATTTATGTTAAGTCCGTTATTGGAGCATTCTCTAGTGACTCGATCTATAAGGAATTGAAGATCTTCGATATTTTCAGCCACGATCGCGGTGTCGTCTGCATATCTGATGTTGTTAATAGTTTCTCCCCCGATTCGAACTCCACATTGTCCTTCCAAGGCTTCATTAAAAATTATTTCTGAGTATACGTTAAACAAAGTTGGGGATAACACACAACCCTGTCTGACACCTCTTTGAATGCAAATTTTGTCTGTTTCTTTGCCGTCTACCAGAATAGAAGCTTCTTGATTCCAATATAGAATCTAGAAGTATAAATCCCTATAGAAGTATAAATACTTCAGAATCGATCAAATGTTTGTGCAATATCACAAATAAAAAGTTAGTTACATAAATTATAAAGAAAGTAGGGCAAGCATCTGTACTGACGAAGGTTATACCAGAAACAGCACTGTCTGCAGATTATGTCTTGCCTCTGAATCGAAATGAAACATAAAGTGCCTTTGGTTCACATATAAATTATAAACTTTTATGCCCAAATAGTATTCGCAACTTTCAGTCCTATATAAATGAACCAATTGGTAAAGTACCAAAAAAATATCATGAGGAATACATTTAGTGGAGGATAGCGACTACACTGGCAAATCTGTCTGTGTCCAATGCGCTTCTAAACTAAGATGTTGGATCAAGGTCCAGCCTCTGATATTTTTGAGCCATGAAATCTGGCACCCCGTTTTCTTTCAATCTTCCCCTGGATGATCAGCTGCGTGAGGCGGTACTTTTCATTCGCATTATGTGTCCTAGGTAGCTAACTTTGTGATCTTTAACAGCTCTCTATCTGTACCCATTCTCCTCAGGACATTTTCGATAATAGTGTGGGTTGTCCAAGGTATTTTCAAGATCCTATAAAGCCAGAGTTCAAAAGGTTTTTACTTGTTCATCAGCGTTATGTTGAGCGTACAGGCCTCCGTTCCATACAGTAGTATTGACCATACATAGGAATGCAGAAAACGACATCTAAGACTGATATTAGTGCTACCGTTACAAAATAAGCTTTTCATTTTGATAAAAGTCTGGTCGGGTTACCTCTATTCCCGCTCTTGTTTATAATTTAGTTTCTAGTTGATTGTTTAATCTGCAGCCAAGATATTTGTATTGGTCTACGTATTCAAGCTGTTGGTGGTTTACTTGTATTGGAAGGGGTAATGTTTGTTCTTTGATATTTTCATAACTTTGCTATTCGCAATAATGATCTTCATCCCCATTTTTTCAAAACTCTCAGTGGCCCTATTTAACAGTATCTGGAGATTACGGTCCGTAGTGATGAGCGAGACTGGTCTTGGTCTTGCGGTCTTGGTGCAAGATCAAGACCCAGGTATTCAACACCAAGACCAAGACCAAGACCAAGACCGAACCTTGCAAGACTACGCAAGACCAAGACCAACCTGCAAGACTCTTGCACTTTTTTGCGAAATTGGTTTTTTATTATTTAACTTTATTTTTTTAGTTCAATAATATATACTGACATTGTAATAAACCTTAAACAATATCGAATTTTTAAAATACATAATATTTTGGTTATATTTTTAAGTCGTTTTGATTAGGTCAAACGGTTTGCATTTTCTCAACCTTCAAAGTGTCCAGAAGGCAAGTTTTCAAACGGCAGTTCAAGGACAATTGAAATTACTTGTAAGACAAAAAAATGTAATTATAGATAGGGTAATCCATTTAAAAAAATGCCATTAAAAACGGTTTTTATGTACTAGTAGTTTTCGCTTTTTTGTCTAATAAAAATACAGACACTTATTTCAATTCTTTTCGCATAATCGAGGAAAAATGTAGGTCGTTAAATTTAAAATTAATACCAAAAAATCTCATAATAGATTTTAAAAAGATAATAACATAATAACTGAATAAAAAATAACTGGTTGTCGATTGTAATGTGTCAAGCTTGGTATTGCAAAATCAAAATCCAAAGCTTAGGTTCAGTTTCTGAATATAATGACAAAAATTCCGATACTGGGGAATTTTTAAAATTATTTTTTGGATTAATTTTTTACAATCAACGAATATTGGAAGTTGAATTATTTGTGAAAATCCCGGATGACAAACGCGTAAAGAATTTTACTGATTTCAAAGTTGAAAACTATTTGGAAGAATCTAGGTTTTCCCCAGAAAGGGCCAGTACTACAAATAGTATGTGCCGCACTTGAAATGCATGTGAATCATTTCAGTGTGTTTTAAATTCTAGTTTTTACTACCCACATCCGAATATTTTCAACTTTTTAAATGTCATAATGGGTATTCAATCCAAAAATACGTGAAAATAAAAAGTGCGAATAACTCGTGCTACGAGAGCAATGTAGTTTAAGAACTGCAAGATAACAAATTACAGAATTTAGCGTTTATAACTCCCCATTAGGTTTAGTTATTATGTTATAGTATTAGGTCTATAAATAGGTATGGTAAATATATCATATGCCATTGAATGTATAAAAAGCAGGTTGTGTCTCAATTCAACTTAAAATTCAAATTTGAAAATAAACCTTTATATTTGAAACATACTTTTTAATGAAATACATAATTAGGTGAATGTATAATGTTAAAATTGGTATCCGTTTGAAACTACATTCTACATTCTTTTAAAATTTTAAAGCAAAAAATATAGTTTCATTCTTCACATCTTTATTTATTTAAATGTACATTTTATTCGAAATTGTTTGGTTCAAATTATTACTACCAAAAAAGCAAGACCAGCAAGACTCTTGCAGCAAGACCAAGACCAAGAACAAGACCGGCTAGTGCAAGACCAAGACCAAGACCAAGACTGCCTTTTAGCTGCAAGACCAAGACCAACCAAACTTGCAAGAACAAGACCAAGACCAAGACTAGCCTGGTCTTGGTCTTGTTCTTGTTTTGCTCATCACTAACGGTCCGAATCAGTAATTAAAACAATTTCATCTGCAAAGTGGATGTTATTTACTTTTTATCTGTTTATCCTGATAATTTGAGTGCGTAAATCGTTCGCAAATTTTACCTCCAAATAGACGTTTAACAGTATCGGTGATAGCACATAACCTTGTGTCTAAATGTCTAAATATTTTATATTGTCAAAGGCCACTTTTAAAACTTCCGGTTCCTCAAAAAATCGCATTTCCACTTACTTGCGAAAAATCATTTCCACTTCCGGCCTCCCCAAAAGTTGGAAGTTGGAAGTAAGTAACTCCACGCCGCTCTCTCTCGCTCTCAGCATTTTTCACCGTTTGTAAGTTAAGTTCTCATCTAAAAGTTAAGTTCTTATTCTCTCTCAATTAAGTAGTACAAGAGCAAAGTAGTTGTATTAAATTATAAAGTTTTTTTATAGTTCTCATATTCAAAATATTAAATCAGTACATCAAATAAAAATCAGAGCAGTGTATAATTTGACCTCCACAAGAAAGGGAAACAGAACGAGTCACCTACACACGCAAAATCCTGTAATCTTGTAACGTTTGAAAAAACTCCAACATTAATTTAATATCCCAATTCCCAAAAAGAATGTCTATTTTTTTAATTTATTTTGTGAAGTTCAATATCATTATAAGATCCCAAGCCGACCCTGTATACAGCCATGAAGTATTGCAGCAACATTTCAATGTGTTACAAGATTCCTGTTTATTTGAGACGCAAAAACAGAATTTGTAAGAAGTGTTGACAAAAGTACAGTTCTAATGCGTAGATGAACTTTCTAGAACAAATCTTGAACTGAAAGTTGAGTTCTTGTCAACTAAGCATCCCTAAGGATCAAAATCGCTCGGTACTTCCGTCGTACTTTTCCCCGATCTGTGGCTTCAGACCGAAGCGCAGATCAGTCCGGTTTGATTTCTTCAAGCGTGAAGATCGCTTGCCGACTCACCCCAAAAGGGCGTGGTGCCTTTTGTTACCCGCCGGTAAAGGGTATAGTATGTCGTTCTGGAAGATCTAGTGTGAGGGCACGATGTTTTTTTTACCCCGTAGTGAAGTTGGGTGCTCTTACACTGTGTTTGAGTTGTGACGCAGTACTATACGCCGGCGTGGTATGAAGTCCCTGTATCTTGTCCAAGTTCCTGTTTAAATGAAGTCTTCCGAGTCCCGATTGATGTCCTGATGTAGACATTTTGAGTTCCAGTCCCGTGATGTTTATCCAGTTGATTGCCCCGAAATAAAAAGGAAGCCATGAAGCCCACCTCAGGTCGATGACCCTGCTTGTTTGTAGATGAACCCCCTTTCCGTGTAGTTTGTGACGTGTGATAAAGGATTTTGTTTAAATATGGTATGATATATTTTTTTAAATTTTGCAAGGATCCCAAATGGATAAATATTTTTGTTGGTAAAGAGTTTTGAAAAATAATAGTTGTTTGTGCTTTCATGATGCAACTTGTAAATTAAAATGACAGTGACTTTGACCTTTGACAGCTGCGTCAGAATTTTGTTTTGACATACACTGTCCAACAAGTTCTTTTGTCATTCTTTTGTTATGTTAAATTGAAGATTTTTTTTGTAATGTAAAAGATTTGTAGATATTTTGTCCTGTAAAATCATTTCCTGTTAAAAGTTTTTTTTGTTTGTTTAAAAAAAAAACCACCGTAAAGTTTTAAATAAATGTTTGTGAAAGTGTATCTATCATCTCATTTCTGTAGCCTTTGGAAAAATTTTAACAGAAAACTAATGCAACTGTATGAAAGTTTTAGTTCAGAAGAAAAGAAAGAATATGGCATAGAAGCCAATAATAAGGAAAGATGTTGTCCCAATGTAACCCCAAAGAGGAATCAATGATGATTGTCCCCCCGATTGGTACCCGTAAGTAAGAAAGTATCCAGTAAGTACCCATAGGTGAAATAGAGGATTTATTTCAAACGGCGTCCCTTTTTGTTAAATAGTAGAAAGATCCTCTAGTCAGAGTAAGTACCCTTATGTATTTAGTTATGGTAGTGTAGTCATCTTAACACCCCTTCACCCTCCCTAACGAATCTACGACCTAGCTCCCGCACAACAAATGAGCTGCCGTCCCGCAACGAGGCTTTATGTGTCTGCTTCTTCTTCTTTAGCCCCATTCTTACCCCCCAGTATCTCTATAGATAGTCTTTCCTTGTTCCCATATGAGCAGATATGTTAAATGCATCAAATTGCGCCCAACGTGTGGGGCTCAAAACGCTTCAAATGCCGCCCAACGTGTGTGGCTCGACTCATTTTTGGCCTCCTTCCGGCTCCAGTTGTTCGTAAAACGCTTCAAATGGCCCCGGCAACGTGGGGCCGATTCATTTTTCTGCCTCCTTCAGTATCCAGTAGTTGTCTTGTCCAGTTGAATGCTTCAGCTGGCCCCGACAACGTGGGGCGTGTTATTTCTACCCCCTGACCCCATTAGCATGTGCCCACTACCATATCCCTTTAGCCTCCTTTCGGTCTCATTTGTACTACAACTGTTAGGCAGTGCCCGTCCCCTTGGGCAGCCGATCTCAGTTTGTGGTGCAGGTGTTTCCGATAACATGGAAGCTTGACTTTTGTCATATTTTGTGTATGCCCACTGTTACAAGTCTAGCTTGTAGACATGTTCAACTAGTAGTTAGCCTATCTACTAGTCCCCAATGTCTTTAGCCACCCCCCACTTAGTGTTACATTTGTAACGTACACCCTGAAGTTTGACCCGAGTAAATATCGCCCAAGTCTTCCCATGTAGTTTAGCCCAGATTCCTCTTGTCTTGCCCCCCCGAAACTGTTTCATGTCTTTTAGTACCCCCGAAACTGTTTCAGTCTGTTAGTCCCCATGAAAGAGCCCATTTTTGTAGTTTTTGTTGCAAAAGTTAATAATTTTTCCAAAGAGGTGTAAGTAAGTACACATTTTGTTGTGATGTTGATTTGGTCGTGCTGTTGATTGTATGGGCATGTACCATTTCATACATCATAGTGTATTTAACTTGTAACCCCATATGTATACTGGTATTGTATTGTATTGTAAGTATCGTAGAACAGAATTGTATGTTATTGTAGCGTACTAACTGTATTGTATTGATATTGTACCCATGATGAAAGCATTGATTTGAATTTTTTTGAAAATATTGATGAAATATATAGACAAACAGTTGAATAAAAAAGTAACGTAAAATTTTTTTGAAAATTTTGATTAAAAGTAACGTTAAATATTTTGAATATTGAATCCAATTATGAAGTATAACAGTATGTTGTATTTTTTGCATGTATTCCTATAGATCAACAGTTTTTTTACAGAATAATCGTTTTTTGTGATTTATTGATTTGGTCATTTGATTAGATGTGTGATGTTGTTGGTATGGTCCGTGTATGAGCTTAGCCCCGTATAGTCTGTGTGAGAGTAGTCCCTTGTTTTTCCAGCGAAGCCTATCTCTGTTGGTGTATGTCATGCCACAGGTTAGTTGGAGAAGTCATCCCATTGAGAAGTCATCCCCTTGAGAAGTGGCCCCGTGAAGAAGTGAAGAGGGAAACCGTGGAGAGGCCCCCCACTTCTGTGTTTTTTTCAAGCAGCCAGGAGAAAAGCTGTCACTTTTAGATTTGAAGATAGCGCTCTCTGTCGACACTGTTTGAGAATAACTGTCTTGAAGTGTAGAAGTTAGCCCCTGAAAAAGCCCCCCCCTTGTCTGTGTTGCCCCTTGTTTTTTTTTTTTTGACTAATCTATCTTTGTAGGTGTCAAAAGGATGCCAGAGGTTAGTTAAAAAGAGCCCGTGAAGTAGTAGTTGAAGTCTTCCCCCCAGTGAAGTAGTTGAAGTCCCCCCGTGAATGAAGTATGTCTTTTTGTATCTGACATGTCACAAGTGTAATACTCGTGATGAAGGAAGTGTTGTTCAGCTATCTGTGAACACTTTCATTAGTAGTCGGAGCAAGAAATGTCTTATCCCGTGTGAGCTCATATAGGAACCAAATTTCAATATTGTTTGTGTTTGTAAGCCCCTGAGAATATCTAGAAGTCAAAAAGTATGTTGTTGTCTGTTTGTTTGTCTATCCCTGTTTTGTCTGGAAGTTTTAGAGCCCATTGTCTGTTGTCCCGTGTTGTCTATTAGCCCGTGTTGTCTATTAGCCCGTGTTGTCTATTAGCCCGTGTTGTCTGTTAGCCCGTGTTGTCTGTTAGCCCGTGTCCGTGCTGGAGTTTGATTTTTTTTGGCGAATAGTTAGTTGACCTCTCTTCTCTTTGTTGATTGAAAGTAGGCCAAGAGCAGAAGCTGTGACAAGGCTGGTGAGGTTAGGATCTGGCCGCGTTGAGTACAGGTGAAGCTTGCTTTCGGTCGATAAATGGAAGCGGTTGTTCGTCAGAACTGTCATACTTTCCAATGTCCCTTTGGTCTTCCCCTTGCGTGTTGCTTTCACCCCCTGTTTTGAAAAAGTAGCCCCCCGTTTTGAAAAATAAAGTCCACCCCCAGTCTTGAGAAATGAAATGCCCCCAGTTTTGAAAAGTAAGTCTATCCCCAGTTTTGAAAAGTAAAGCCCAACCCCCCTGTCTTGAAAAATGAAGTCTATCCCCTGTTTCGAAAAGTGAAGTGTAGCCCTGTTTTGAAAATGAAGTCTTTCCCCAGCTTGTGATTTGAAAATGAGAGAGTTGTCTAGTGAACGTTCATGAAAGGTTCTTATGTCCTGGATTGGACTGTTGATTGAAAACGTAATGATGTAGTGTTCTCTATATCATATGTTGCGTTCATTTCCCTTAGTCTTGTTTAAAAAGTTTGATATCCTGTTTGAACCCAGTATACTAGTCTTTTTGGTCTTTTGTTGTTGTCACACATACCCCCTCCCCCTTGTTAGTCTTGTTTTGATTTTAGCCCTTGTTGTTGTCATATACCCCTTTGTCTAGCCCTGTCTTGTTTGAATGAGTTGTTGAAGTAAGTTGTTGGTGAGATTTTGTCTCACTGAGGTGTTTAGACTGGATTGTCTAAATCCTCGTTTTGCAGAACCGTTGCCGAAATGTCCCGTGAAACTCGCTAGGTGTTAGCAGAGTTTGGGCAGATGTTTATCTGTCAAACATCAACTTTTTAGTTTTTGTGAACCGCTCGCGGTTAGGCAACGAGGTGACAAGGCTGTGTCTGCCCTGGTATGTCACTTGTGTTACTGCTGTGGATGTCAGCGAGGTCCACACAGGGCACAAGTTTAGTTTCTTTCCCAAGGCACAGAAACTCTTGTCACCTACAGTTCTTTGTAGAGTCAAGAAACATTTAAGTCTACTCGACTTTAAAGAGTCTGGCGATTGATGGCACGCTAGCCCAATCCCTAACGACTTTTTTGTTTTGTTTAATCCCCACTAGCCATTATCTAAATATTTTGATATTGTTGTCCTGTCACACCTAAGATGTCCATGTTGGATTTTTTTCTGTTTGTTATCGAAAACTGGATAATCTTATCCAGGTTTCTCTTTTGCGCGGAGGCTTTGTAACGTTTGAAAAAACTCCAACATTAATTTAATATCCCAATTCCCAAAAAGAATGTCTATTTTTTTAATTTATTTTGTGAAGTTCAATATCATTATAAGATCCCAAGCCGACCCTGTATACAGCCATGAAGTATTGCAGCAACATTTCAATGTGTTACAAGATTCCTGTTTATTTGAGACGCAAAAACAGAATTTGTAAGAAGTGTTGACAAAAGTACAGTTCTAATGCGTAGATGAACTTTCTAGAACAAATCTTGAACTGAAAGTTGAGTTCTTGTCAACTAAGCATCCCTAAGGATCAAAATCGCTCGGTACTTCCGTCGTACTTTTCCCCGATCTGTGGCTTCAGACCGAAGCGCAGATCAGTCCGGTTTGATTTCTTCAAGCGTGAAGATCGCTTGCCGACTCACCCCAAAAGGGCGTGGTGCCTTTTGTTACCCGCCGGTAAAGGGTATAGTATGTCGTTCTGGAAGATCTAGTGTGAGGGCACGATGTTTTTTTTACCCCGTAGTGAAGTTGGGTGCTCTTACACTGTGTTTGAGTTGTGACGCAGTACTATACGCCGGCGTGGTATGAAGTCCCTGTATCTTGTCCAAGTTCCTGTTTAAATGAAGTCTTCCGAGTCCCGATTGATGTCCTGATGTAGACATTTTGAGTTCCAGTCCCGTGATGTTTATCCAGTTGATTGCCCCGAAATAAAAAGGAAGCCATGAAGCCCACCTCAGGTCGATGACCCTGCTTGTTTGTAGATGAACCCCCTTTCCGTGTAGTTTGTGACGTGTGATAAAGGATTTTGTTTAAATATGGTATGATATATTTTTTTAAATTTTGCAAGGATCCCAAATGGATAAATATTTTTGTTGGTAAAGAGTTTTGAAAAATAATAGTTGTTTGTGCTTTCATGATGCAACTTGTAAATTAAAATGACAGTGACTTTGACCTTTGACAGCTGCGTCAGAATTTTGTTTTGACATACACTGTCCAACAAGTTCTTTTGTCATTCTTTTGTTATGTTAAATTGAAGATTTTTTTTGTAATGTAAAAGATTTGTAGATATTTTGTCCTGTAAAATCATTTCCTGTTAAAAGTTTTTTTTGTTTGTTTAAAAAAAAAACCACCGTAAAGTTTTAAATAAATGTTTGTGAAAGTGTATCTATCATCTCATTTCTGTAGCCTTTGGAAAAATTTTAACAGAAAACTAATGCAACTGTATGAAAGTTTTAGTTCAGAAGAAAAGAAAGAATATGGCATAGAAGCCAATAATAAGGAAAGATGTTGTCCCAATGTAACCCCAAAGAGGAATCAATGATGATTGTCCCCCCGATTGGTACCCGTAAGTAAGAAAGTATCCAGTAAGTACCCATAGGTGAAATAGAGGATTTATTTCAAACGGCGTCCCTTTTTGTTAAATAGTAGAAAGATCCTCTAGTCAGAGTAAGTACCCTTATGTATTTAGTTATGGTAGTGTAGTCATCTTAACACCCCTTCACCCTCCCTAACGAATCTACGACCTAGCTCCCGCACAACAAATGAGCTGCCGTCCCGCAACGAGGCTTTATGTGTCTGCTTCTTCTTCTTTAGCCCCATTCTTACCCCCCAGTATCTCTATAGATAGTCTTTCCTTGTTCCCATATGAGCAGACATGTAAAACGCTTCAATCTGTAAGTACCTACAATACTTATTCTCAAATTCGACAGGTCGTTACGAGGGTTTGACGCCCAAGGAGGAAATTTGTGTCGCTTCACCCCCCGTTTCCGCTTCACCCTCCGCTTTCCGCTTCACCCCCGTTTTCCCCCTACCCTGTCTTACACCTTGTTGTATTTCAATTAGCTTAGATGTGTTACCATTAGTGTTACCATTGTATGATTGAGAATACCTGTTGTCGATACCGATGTCGTTAAATTTTTCTATCATTGTCTTGTGCTGTACCCGGTCGAACGCCTTTTCAAAATCTATAAAACAGACAAAAAGGTGTGCTTGTTGATGTTTGCACTTTTGTGCCAGAGTTTAAAGACAGAATATTGCATCTCGTGTCCCTATACTTTTCCTGAAGGCAAATTGTTCTTGACGGGTGTCCTCGTCACATGTTCTATATATTCTGTTCCATTCTGTTCTGTATGATTCTCAAGAAAAGCTTCAGAATGTTATTTAGTAGACTTATAAGGCGCACGATTTGGCGTTCTTTTTTTTTGGGCAGTGGTATGAAGACGGATTCCAGCCATCTTTTAGGGATCGCTCCTGTAATGTAAATATGATTAAATAGGCCAAGGTGAAGGTCTAAGATTTCCTCGTTGATTAACTTCAGTAGCTCAGCTGATATTTCGTCTTTTCCTGTAGATTTGTTATTTTTTAGTTGACGTAGACCTTATTCCAGTTGGGACTTCAGGATTTGGAGGACCTTCGTCGTTCTCTTTATTTAATGTAGGAGGTTCTCTGATCAGTGGTGTCATGGCAAAATTAGCAGTGCGGGAACGCAGTGCCGGAACGCATTGCTAATTTTTGTTTACAAAACCTAAATTCTCTATTATTTTTTTTCTTTTCTTAACCAGTGTGGGAACGGCGTTCCCACGCGTTCCCACACCATGACACCACTGTCTCTGATGGCATAGAAGAGTTCCTTTATATAATATAGTCTTGCCACATGTTTATTTGTTCTTCCGGGCTTGAAATCAGTTTACCTTCTGCGTTGATAAGATTATTTTGGTTTTTGTGAGTATGCGTGCCTTTGAATTCCTTGAGTTTATACGAAGTTGGAAGCCATAAATGGAAGCCGTTTATTTAAGTCTTCGATCTCTTCATTTATATATGTATATGCATATTGTAATTATCTGTAGCAATGTTCACATGTTTGAAAGAAATTAAAATTGTGTTAATTAAAAACAAAGGCAAAAACACGATTTGGTCGATAACGAATAGTTAAAAAGAATAATTATGCAATTAAGTAGTAGTTATTGGATTATGCAACACGTTATTGAAGAATTTATCACATTCTTGCTATTTTACATATGCATGCTCGTTTTCTACACCTGCAAAACGGTTTCACCACGAAGAAGCCCGGCCACTCGGACGTATAGAGGATGGAGAGTTAGTCGTAACTGTTGGTTTAATAATCATTTTAATTTTAATTATTTATATGGGAAATAAGCCACAATTAAAATGAAAAAAATAATTTTATTAACGTTTCGACGCCCAAATCGGGTGCCGTTGTCAAAATACAAAATATTACTAAAATAAACTAAAGTGTTGTTGCTAAGCAAAAAAATTCTTCTAATAATTTATTTAATCTCACTCATTTATATTGGCAATTCAGACATATATTATACATTTTAAAGTAGAAGACTTTAAAATGATATTGCCAATATTTATGAGTTGCGTTCCTGGGACGACTTACTGAAAGATAGTTCATTCGATTACATGAAATTAACCCCAACTCAAGAATATCAATTAACACATTGAGATCTATTCTATCTAAAACTAAACCTAACAATGATCAAGAAAGAACAAAGAATTGCATTTATAAAATACCTTGTGAATGCGAACAATTTTATTTAGGTGAGACATCAAGACCATTAGACGTTAGAATAAGTGAACATCAATCTTATATTAAAAACAGAGAATTTGAGAGATCTCAAATATGTCAACACGCATGGGATAATGAACATAGAGTTCAGTGGAGAGATTCAAGTATAGTCCTGAAAGAATCAGATAGTAAAAAGAGAAAAATCAAAGAAGCGGCTCTAATTATGCTAAATGAAACCAATTGTGTCGCAAATTCCTCGGTAGAATGCAGTAGGATGTGGTTACCCATACTGAAAGAGGAAGTCAATAGAAAGAAAATACCAAGATTAGTAAGTCAATAATATCGAGCTAGTACATATTTTATATTTTAGTATTACTTATATATCTAGTATTATTAATATTATTTATAATTTAAACATGCTACAAGTCAGAATTTGGTATTATTTTTTGAGAGTAAATTAATGTAAGACCAAATACTTACGATGTCGGGATAGTATCACAGGTTTTTTCCTGGTTTTCCCTTGTGATTTACTATGAAGTCTCTAACGCGAGAATTTTACTGTCGTTGCATTTGGTTGTCTTTTTAAAGACATATCACATGCTATAATTTTTTATGACGGATATTCTTGAGTTGGGGTTAATTTCATGTAATCGAATGAACTATCTTTCAGTAAGTCGTCCCAGGAACGCAACTCATAAATATTGGCAATATCATTTTAAAGTCTTCTACTTTAAAATGTATAATATATGTCTGAATTGCCAATATAAATGAGTGAGATTAAATAAATTATTAGAAGAATTTTTTTGCTTAGCAACAACACTTTAGTTTATTTTAGTAATATTTTGTATTTTGACAACGGCACCCGATTTGGGCGTCGAAACGTTAATAAAATTATTTTTTTCATTTTAATTGTGGCTTATTTCCCATATAAATAATTAATCATAAAAATGCCACAAGGAAATAGCTTCAGAACAACATTTTAATTTTAGTTCACTGACTCGACGATATATCATTTTCTAACCGTTGGTTATAAATCAATTTAGCAGTTTGTTTAAATACTACTACTACGTTTATGCGTTGTATATTTTTATTTCATGAATAATGAATACTACTGTTTTCTTTCTTTTTATACATGGTCATATTAATTCGCGTTATCTATTAAATTTCATGAAAATTATAGTTTCAGAACCACATTTTAATCGTATGTTCACAATTCTTTTTTTTTTTGGCATCGACTTTTAGTCATTCAGCCAGACTTAACATGGTAGAAATGATTGTCTCAGTTTATATTAAAATAAATACACAAAACCATAAACAGGTAAACACAGGGTCACTCTCTTCTCGCCTAGGGACCCATCAAGGCATTTTTTTAAGACATACAATACTAGACCACGGTAAGAAATGAATTTAACAATTGGGTTAGAAGCAAAGGTTGCGTTATTAAATAATGCATACTTATTTACATGTTTATTTTACTATCTTTTAAAAACATAACTTAGGAATCATACACTGTTCTCGAGTTTAGTGATAATAAGTACTGAAGGTTCCAAGGTGCTAATATATTGTGTTTATGTAAGTTATTTATTAATCTGGATGAAATTATAGTATTTCTGGGGCAACTGGAAAATATATATGATCTAGGTTTCCTTCTTCTGTACAAAATTCACATCGATCATTATCTAAAACCTTAAGTTTAAATAAATGTTTGGGGTAACAAGCATGTCCAAATCTCAGTCTAATGATCGTGGTAACATATTTTCTAGGTACATTTAAAAACTTATACCAAGGAGTTTTAGGAATATCTGTTTGAAGAGAAGTATATCTATTTGGACTAACAATGGAATATTCCTTCCATATATTATCCCACCTTTGGTATAATCTTAATTTTAAGGAAGCCAGAAAGTCGCAAGCCGTGATTTTATAAGAAGTTTCTCTACCAGACAAAATACTTTCTTTTGCTAATTGGTCTACATGTTCATTATTTTCCAAACCTATATGTGCTTTGATCCAAACAAAGAGTACATTTTTGCCCCTTGTTACTCACTTTTGTTTGACATCCTTAATTTTGTAAATATAAGGGCAACTGTACGTATTTGGTAATCCCGGTTTTCCAATGGAGGTCAAAACTGATAAAGAATCTGATAACATCACTATATGGTCTGAGTTACTTTCTGCAGTGGCGGCTCGTACCACTTTAAGAAGGTAGTGCCACAACTCGGGCAGCCGCCAAAATTTTTAGTGACGGATTCACGATATTGTCAAAAAAAGGTATACTGACAACAAAAACTAAAAAAAATATGCGCGGATACTTTTATCTTATGTACATATCTTAAGTTTATTGATCTGAGGTGCCAAGCAATTGTCCAACATTGATCAAAACAGTTCCGTAAATTAATTAATAATAAAAACCTCTTAACCTACCACCAGCATTTACTGCTGATAGTGCTTGAAAATTGTTATTACGATTTAGTCTCTATTTACCAATTTATAAAAATAATACTATTTCATTATTCACACACATGCACAAATTTTTGTAATGTCACTTTTAAAGTTTACGATATATGAAGTTCATTCTTCTATTTTTTGGTTGCAAAGTTTTCAATGACTTTATAATTAAAATTATCAATACAATTTACAAAATGCTTTTCTGCAGATAGCATACCTAAAGCACTAGGTTTCGATGTAAACATCGAAAAACAGCGTTCTGCTTCAGATGTTGATATAGGAATGGTAACTAAAATACTTAAAAGTTTAATAGTTTCTTCAAATGTGCTTTTTGAACCTTCCCTCTACAATAAAACCGATAGCGAAACAGCCCCAGAGGTAGTACTTAATTCGTCTCGCTGATACAGTACCTACTTCTAATTCAGTTTTAAACCGAGTTTTGCTTAAAAATTAAAATTGTCTCCAGTCTCCATGGTTCATTAAGAAATGATTCGGAGAGCTGATGCTTATAAGCAGAATACTTCTCCGACATAAATAAATTAGAAGCAACTAAATGTCCGGAGAAGGTAGACCTTTGAAAGATCTGGTACTTTGAATAATATGAACCTTTAAGTCGTTGTCTAATTCGGCGCTAAAATTGACCAGCTCCTTAAATATGCCTCTATTTTCTGAATTTTCTTTTTCGTCGTGACCTCTTAAAGCTAACTCGAAAGCTCCACAACACCTTATAACATTTGTAGTTTTTTTTCTAGCGAAAAACCACCAAAAAAAATTTTAAAATACTAATCTTTATTGTCAATTAATAAATTAAACTTAAGAAATAATCAAAATATTATCAAAATACCCACGATCATGATGCACCAAAAGTTTAATTATAAATACAAAAACTTTTTAACAGAAAATATACATAATAAAAGCGACAAACCAGCACGTAAAGAAACTCAAAATAAATAGACCTGGCTTCATACCCTCGTGCCTGGCAGAGATTCTACTGTTAAGGTATACTAATAGTCCAATATAGCTCTTTCTCTGTCACTTACATATAATGCTCGTAAAATCTTTCTCTCTTTACTCGTGCCAGTACTGACTTCGGCGCGAAGGAGATTCTCCTGTCGAATACTCTCCGCTGTCGGCAGGGATTGTATTGCGCCCATAGTTGCCATATTTTATATAATTTATGAAGATCAAAAGAAATACACACAAAAAAATTAATAGGAATTAAAAAGTTTTGAAGATAAAAAATATGTTTATGGATAGTTAGCAAGGTAGTGCCATGGCTCTATGGCACTACCTCACGGGCCGCCACTGACTTTCTGTTGCATAAAGTAAGGCCTCATATATTGCAAGAGCTTCTGCTGTAAAAATAGAGGTCTGTGAGTTTAACTCACAAATTTCAATCAACGGTTTAACTTAAATGTGTGTTCTATTGGTTCCAACGGGACAAAAAAAGCGCATCCAGTGCCATTTGATGATTTGGAAGCATCGGTATATATAACGACGGAGTTTTCGAATTCTGAATTGTCACTATATTTTGGTACCAAGATATCTGTATTTGAACAATATGTTGCATATGAGATGTTTTGAAGTGTATACGTAGCTTTATCTATCTCTTTTAATGCTTCCATATTATGTTGCAGAGCTTCGCAGACTAAAGGCGATTTCTTTTTTTCTTTGTGTATAAGGAATAAGGATTGATTTTTTATATGTCTTTACCAGAAATTTTTCGGTCAGGAAGTTTCGTCTGATATTTAGAGGTGGTTCCAAGACTTCCAAATACAAGGGTTGAATTGGTGTGGACTTCATAGCACCTAAACATGTACGTAAAGCTGAATTGTGTATTACGTTTTCACAATTCTTAGTTTTTGGTGTTTCGGTGTCAAACTAACCTGTATCTATTACTTATCACATTAACAATTATTCATCATGAAATTTACGTCTACACTATATTTCTGTCATTAATGTCTTGTAATGATTTTCCCAATTCTTCATTTCTTTAATTTTATATTTGATCCTTCCTTTCTTCCTGGACTTATAGACTTTTTACTCTTCCACGCTTCTTTTATTCTTGTTTCTCCTATGTGTGTGTGTCTATTTCTGTACATTTTCTTTCCCACATTTTATTCTTATTTTTGCCAACTACCGTTTTGACTTATCTATTCAGCTCAATGCACTTCTAGTATGCATCCTTCTTTTGGTCTACCAAAGTTCTTATATTTTGTGACCACTACATCTGGATGTTGCTTCTGATATTTTTCTTGGTACTCTACTCATTGCTTCAGTTATACAAGACTGCAATAGTTGTGAGCAGGCGCGGCTCTAGAAATTCATAATAGGGGGGGGGGGCAGACTTACCTCAAATAGAGTGATGCCACAGCTACCGATTATTTTTCGGTAGATCTACCGAATACTTGTCAAATCTACCTAATTCTCCTTTTTTTTACCGAAAAATCAAAATTCTTAATTTTCAAACTAATCTGCCGATTTTTTTTTCTACCGAAAAATCAAAATTATTAGAAACTTTTTTTATAGCGGATAGATTTGGGAACAGAGTTTAGTAAATGTTCAAGAATTCTTGAATTGCTTTTACTAGCTTGTGACACAATGTGCGAACCAGCAGATATGGATTTACCGATATCAATTTTATGACCAGTCCTTTGTCCTTTTATATGTATTATGATTTTGGGAGTAAAATGTATCTACCTGAATCTGAATAGTGAATACTGAAGGATCGTGGCTTATTTTGATATAGAAGATAATTCCAAACTAAAAATAGTATTTATATTAAAATCTTAAAACAGGAGAAATTTATTTTGCACCTTTTTAACTTACGGTGTTTCGACATAACTAAAGAACATTAAAAATTTTTTTCATTCTCAATAATTGCTTTAATATCCGACATTGTTTTGTTTTTAAACGATTATAAAGTGTAAAAAATCATGTTTTTGCCTATAAAACATTCCTTGTAGATTTTAGAGAAAAATGTTTCAAATAAATATTCTAGATCTTAATAATTGCAAAAAACCCTTATTTTTGTAGTAATTTATAAATGTTAATAACATGTTTTTGTGAAGCTATTTTCTTGTGGCATTTTTGCAATTAACTAGTTTTGATGGAAAATAAGCCACAATTTTACTAAAAAAATGATGAAATACGTTAATAAAATCATTTTTTAGTAAAATTGTGGCTTATTTCCCATCAAAACTTGTTAATAACTTATAACCATTATTTATTATAACAAAAATTTTTAACTTGTTTAAACAATTTATTTTTACCTATATACATAGAATATGTGTACAGTCGGAAAAATGAAAGAATACCCATGGACGAACATATAAGACACGCTGTATTTCCCTGTCACCGTGTTACAAAGAAAATTGGCCAGCGCAAGCGCAACTACATGTAATAATAATTATTACATGTACTTGCGCTGGCCAATTATTTGTGTGACACGGTGACAGGAAAATACAGCGTGTTTTATAATGTTCGTTCATGGGTATTCTTTCATTTTTCCGACTGTATGTACTTTGAACGTTAATAGGTAGGTACACGTGTGGTAAGTTTTTTTAAAAAGTCTACAACAGGAAAAAATATGCAGTTTTATTTTATTATAAATAAATTAATTCCTTATAACAAAACTAATGCATAAAGCATCCTTGATATTTAGTATTGCGTTAGTTAGACAGCTCTACTCGAGTTACTTTGGATTAAACAGAAATGAAAAAAATTGCTCTATAATACCTAGAAAGCCGAGAAAACCACATTTTTTAAGGTATACCGATTTTGAACTTTGAATGATTTTTATGATGAATGGTGATTATTGATCATTATCTGATGATGAATGTAGTTTATTTTTGAATACTGGTACCTAAAGTATCATTTTTTCCAATATGATAGCAAAAGAAGCAAAAATGAAATCTACACCGAAATTTGACGATTTCTATCGAAAAAATAGGAGCAGTCTCCCGAAATTTTGTCCAAGGCCTGTGGCAACACTGCATATTATATTTTCCAGATTTAGCCATACGACTCACACTTACTCTAAGGATAAAATACACTATAATCCCAGATACCTACGGTATCAAAAGGATTGAAAGACAATTCACGACTATTAATCTCACTGGTCATTCTTTGCCATAAAGATTAACCTTTCTACCATCAATGGGTAGGTACGCATGGATTATCTAGTAAAATACAAATTTTTATATCTTTATTGTATCGCAAAGTTGAAACGTGACTTTTCATGAGATAAGGTTTATAACCAGTGTAATTTATTTGCATTTTAAAATATAATTTTTGTTATTCTTCGAATTGCGAAAAATATTTCCGTTGTTTATGGTTCCACTGGTACCCAAACAAATGCGCCTGCAGATTATTTTTCAGAGAAGGGTGTTTTATTAGATTTTATGGCTTCTTTCAATTCTTTGGAAGAGGTTGTCGTGTAATTTAGTGTTGTACTGAAATCTTAAAGCTTAGAGTTAACAGAAAAAAATAATAAATAACAAAAAAAAATCTTATAGACTAAAGCTATTCGGTTTGGAAGCCTGGGAAAGAAAGATATTTCGCAGAATATTTGGCGGAAAGGTAGATCAGAATCAGAATGGAGAAGACGAACGAACGAAGAAGTGTACCAACTGTATGCTAATCCGACGATATCAAAAACAGTGAGAAAATACAGACTAGAATCGTTCGGTCATCTAGAAAGAATGGAGGAGGGCAGACAAGTCAAGAGTATTTGTTGGAGGGCAAAAAAAAGGAGACCAAAAAGACAATGGATAGATGCAGTAATGGAAGGCGTCAGTCAGCTGAGAATCAGAGATTGGAAGCTGGCAACAAAGAATAGAAAACGATGGAAAGGAGTGTTAACCCTGTACATACTATTTCGGTATAAAACTTTATTATAATTCGTGTGCAACGACAAAGAAGATAGTTTTTCTTAGGGATCTGTCGATAATATTTATGATATTGCACAGACACTCAATAGATTGTGAAGTGACTCTTCCTAAAAATGATGATGATATCCAACATCCAATTGGGAGACAAAATTTACGGAGTAAAGAAGAAGATGATGATAGCCAAATTTAGAAACGAAAAAAAAAACACGTGAAGAAGAAATAAGAAACCAGAATATCGGTCCACGTACATACATTCAGCTTTTGTCTGACTCTCTCTTTAATTAAATAAGAGACAACATACAAAATAAACCTAAATGTTATTGTAATTGATATCGTTTTTAAAAAGAAATTAACCAAAAGTAAATTAACTTGCTTAATGTAGCCATCACGCATATTTAGGGCAAACGAGTTAAAAGATTTATGGCGAACGTTTAAAAAAGATCTTTTCCTCAGATTTCTGATATCAAAAGCCAGCTGTTAGCGGGGAAGAAGGCCGACCACTACTTTTACACATTCAAAATATAATATCCACATGCAAAGTAATATGAGAACATAAATAAATAAAATTATAAGTAGATATTTATCATAATATCCTCTCTTTGTTTCAAAGGGTGCCTCTTGACAGGCAGATGTGTGTCAGCTGTGCTCATATATTAATGATTACTTTGTAATTAGCCACTTTATGCACTCTAACATTAAACACACCACCCGATATTAAGTCTTGGAAGCGTTTAATAGAACATTATCTTCAAAAGTGTTTTGAGCTTCTTGGTTCCACTTTAACTGGGAGGTATAAATGGAATGTGTGCTTAAAATATTTCAACGAATTAAGATGTTAATGCGTCAATAATGCTTATAATCATAATGATTATAAACTAACTATAAATAAATTATTTAGTGCCTTATGGGGTAACAAGAGCTTTTTCAAGATATATTTATGCCGTCTGTAGCACGTCTGAAAGTGTTTTCTTGTGTGCCATGTCTTACACTGATTACTTTAATTTATTTTTTGTGAATAAAAAAATTACAACAACCAACTGTTTGGAATAAGCGTACTTGCTTAAAGATGTCGTGATATATCTGTAGACATGTAGGGTAAGGAAAGGTAAATTGGTGATACAAGTAATTTGGTGATAATTTTTAATCAGATTACCACACAGTTCCCTATGCAAGCACATTCATGACACAGCGCTAGTAAGTTGTTACGAGTGTAAGCAGGACAAACATATATCACGATTTCGCAATGCGCGCACCCGCTTTTAGTAAACAGACTGTTTTGACCGTTGCGTTGTGCGACAGTCGACAATGGAGCCATTTCTAATTGAATGTGAGAGACGGTTACATATTTATTGGGATAATTGTTGTTTTCTTTATAAAACTTTATAAAACCATTCAATAAACTAATTTTCAATAAAGAAAGCTGCATTGAATTCGTGATTTAGCTAAGGCGCTAAGGTAAGTTAAATTTCTTAAATTGCGGTTATTTCACCAAATTTTCTAACCTCTATCACCAATATACCTTACCGTGTCACCAACTTACCTAACATAAGTTTGTATGTCAATTTGACATTTACTATCATTATTATTCATTTTTTGTTAAATTAACTCTTCTAAGCATTTACTTCAAATAATAAATAACACAATAAAGCAAAACTTATTTCTTGCTTAGTTGTCAAACTCCTATATTATTAGTATTTTTCATTTTTATCATCAACATACCTTTCCTTACCCTATACTGGTGACTGTTGTTTTATTGACTTCCAAAAGGCATTTGATTATGTTGGCTCTCTATATTGATCGAAATTTCAAGACGCATTAATCGCCGAGACAGAAGACGATCTCCAAAGATTAACACACATCTTCAATACAACAGCCAATAAATACAATATGATAATATCAGCAGAAAAAACCAAATGTATGACAACATCTAAATACCCACTACGATGTAAAATCGAAATTGATGGGAAAATAATAAAGCAGGAAGCAGGAAGCAAGGTTTAGATATCTGGGAATAGATATAACCAGTTACGGAGATGTTGAAGAGGAAGTACGACAACAAAGCTTAAAAGCAAGTAAAGCGGCAGGATCTCTTAATGACACAATCTGGAAGAACAAACACTTAAGACAATACACAAAAGCAATAATCTATAAAGCAGCAATTAGACCTATATTGACATACATGGCGGAGACAAGACCTGACACATCTAAAACAAGACGACTACTAGAAACAACAGAGATGAAAATACTCCGAAGAATATCAGGAAAAAGTCTGTTGGATAGGGAGAGAAGCGAAAACATAAGATCATGCAATGTAGAAGACATAATTCCATAAACTCCAAACCCGGGAGAATTATTAGAAATCAAATAGATTACATTTTAGTAAACAAAAGATTCCGAAACAGCTTTACATCTGTCAAGACTTATCCTGGAGCAGACTTAGAGACGGACCACGTTCCGCTGGTGGGAGTATTTCGCGTCAAACTCAAAATAGTGCAGAAAAAGAAATCACAATCATACGACCTACGTATGCTAAAAGACCCTGACACGAAAATGAGGGTCCAAGCTACGTTAAACGAGCAAGTGACTGCAATTAGAGACGCATCGAACGAAGAACAAATGATCAAACAGATGACCGAAATAGTTCAAAATGTAAAGGATAGACACTTAAAGGCAGATAAATTAACCAAGAAGAAATCATGGATGACAGATAAGATCCTGAAACTAATGGACGAAAGAAGAAATGCAAAATATGATCCCGACACATACAAAACAATCAATATATCAATAAGAAGGAAAATTAGAGAAGCGAAAGAAAAAGAAGCAATGGAGAGATGCCAAGAAATTGAGATTCTACAATCAAAGTACGATAGTCACAATGTACATAGGAAAGTTAAAGAACTCACAGGTGGACTAAGACGGAGACAGAGAGGAAATCTAACTGATTCTGACGGAAACATCATCTTAGATAAACAGAGTAAAATTAGAATGTGGAAAGAATATCTAGAAAAACTATTTGGAGACCAAAGAGATAACACCTTTGAGCTAGAAGAAGAGGTAAATGATGGACCAAGAATATTACAACAGGAAGTTTATTCTGCCATAACACAGCTAAAGGATGACAAAGTAGCAGGTCCCGATAATATACAAGCAGAACTACTCAAACTGATGGACAACGAATCAACAACATATACAACTCTGGACAAATACCAACAGAATGGCTGAAGTAACAGAATGGCTGAAGTCTGAGTTTATTGCACTTCCAAAAAAAACAGGAGCCAAAAACTGCGAAGAATACCGTACGATAAGCCTGATGAGTCATCTCCTAAAATTGTTCCTAAAGGTAATCCATACGAGAATTTACAAGCTATGTGAAAGTCAAATTTCGCCCAACCAGTTCGGGTTCATAAATGCTGTTGGTACGAGAGACTCGAGAGAGGCTTTGTTTTCAATAAAAGTCTTATTCCAGAGATGCAGAGACGTAAATTGCGACGTATACGCATGTCTGGTTGATTACGAGAAGGCGTTTGATCGATTACAACAGGCCAAGATGATGCAAATACTAAAAGAAGCAGGAATTAACAACCAAGATCTGAAAATAATTAGAAACCTTTACTGGAATCAGACTGCAAACCTCAGAGTTGACGGTGAACTCACCGAATATGTCAAAATCATGCGTGGAGTGAGGCAAGGCTGCATTTTGTCCCCCCTAATTTTCAATCTTTACTCTGAAAAAATATTTATCGAAACTTTGCACGAAACTGAAAAAGGTATTCTACTAAACGGGTACCGGCTAAATAATATCAGGTATGCAAATGACACCATAGTATTTGCGGATAACCTAGAAGACCTACAAGTCCTCATGGACAAAATCACGTATTACAGTCAATAATATGGACCCAATATAAACGTAAAGAAAACAAAGCTTATGATCGTCAGCAAGAAAAAGATAACAGAAGGTCAACTCTATAATAACCAAACCCCTGTAGAAAGATTGAGGCACTACAACTACCTCGGCACCATAATAAATGAAGAATGGACCAATAACCAAGAAATAAGAGCGCGCATTGGAAAAGCTAGATCAATCTTCAATTGTATGGGGGCGTTTTTCAAGAGCCACAACCTTTCTCTTGGTATAAAAGTAAGAATGCTGAGATGTTACGTCTTCTCTGTCCTTTTTTATGGTGTTGAATCATGGACCTTTAACGAGGATATGTGCCGAAAATTGGAAGCATTTGAGATGTGGCTGTATCGGAGAATTCTTAAAATCCCATGGACTGATCGGTTCACAAATGAGGAGGTTCTTAGAAGAATGGGGAAGAACCGAGAAGTACTAACCACCATCAAATCTCGAAAGTTGGAATACTTTGGACACATTATGCGAAATGAATCTAGATATGCCCTCCTACAAGCCATCCTGCAAGGAAAAATATTTGGAAAGCGAGGTCCAGGAAGAAGAAGAACATCCTGGTTAAAGAACCTCAGAACCTGGTTCAACACAATATCTGTGCAGCTTTTCCGCGTTGCTGCAGATAAAGTGAAGATTGCCATGATGATCGCCAACATTCGTCACGGATAGGCACATCAAGAAGAAGAAGACATAAATGGATGGGTGACAAAACGGAAACAGGAAAGGAACGAACACATTAGTAGAATGGCAGAGGATAGGATAGTACGAATAGCACGAGATAAGTCACCAAATGGATGAAGAAGTATTGGCAGACCAAGAAAAAGATGGTGCGATAACTTAAACAATTTAGGAGGCTAATATATTGAAGAAGAAACAGACTTTAAAGCCTACATACAAGATGGAAGAAGAAGATTGGTACATATTTTAATCTCAATGTCGTATCAACTAGATTTGTTAGTTTTACGATAGCTATGGACCCTGGACTAAAGCGCAGGAGAAACTATAACTAAAAGATATAAATCAACAAATAAAACTATTATTTTCAAACAACACTCAACATATATGGACCTCAAAAACCAAATTAAACATACCAACAATTATCTCTAGAAAAACAAATATTCGGGCATTAATCATAATGAAATTAGACTGTACTAATCGTTGCTATGTATGGTAATTACCTTATTTGTATAACGCATTCAAAAGCTCTTCCATTATTCCCCTGAAACAATGGGTGCGAAGAAAGCGCTCACGAATTTACCATCAGAAGCGGTAGTTGGTTGTTTATTTTTTTCGAGTTGATTACTTCCGCGTGAAGCTTTCTACTTTGTTGCGGCGCTAACACTAATAGACCTGTGTTCGTTTCTTTTGAAAATTTTTGTTCGTTTAATAGTGGAGTCGGTGCTTTTTGATCAGTGAGTAGTCTAGTAATTTATTGGTGTCAATTATTCTTCTTTTATGTTCAAATTAAAATTGCCCTACAATGTTGTTTTGTTAGAAAACTGCGGTTTTTGTTTTAAAATTTGTTAGCCAAAAGTCTGCATAACATAATATTTGGATTTCTTTGTTCCCAATTCTGTAACCATGACCTTTACGTACTGCTTCTATTATTTCGTCCATTATTATATTAAAGAGCAGTGGGCTTAATGAGTCACCTTGTCACATTAATATATCGTCGCTGATTTGCAAAAAGGTGCCAAGTGACATTTTATTTAAAAGAGAGGTTATGTGCAAAAATGATAGGTACGAAGGTTCTACCCTACCTATTTTGTAAAAAGGGGAAAAGTGTATTACTTATTGTTGTTGAGATAGTCTCATAATTTTTTGGAGCCAAGTAACATTTTTTCTTAAACTGCTTGTGTAAAAAGAAGCTAAGTTCCACTTAGTAAAAATATAAAAATGTTACTTGGCCCCTTTTTGCAAATCAGCGACGATATGTACCAATGATATCAAAAATGACCGAAGTCATTATGATTCTTAAAGCAGGAAAATCAATACATGAAGTTTCGTCATGCAAACCGATATCCTTGCTCCCTGTGATATCCAAAGCTATTTGATAAACTTCTCCTCCAGAGGATTAGACCAATTATTGAAGCAAAAAAATTTGATTCCAACACGTCAATTTGGGTTAAGAAATAAGTATTCAACAACCGACCAGTTGCACAGAATCTCAAAGATTATCGAAAGATCGCTAGAAGAAAAGAAACTCTTTTCAACTGTCCTCCTTGATGCTGCGCAGGCTTTTGAGAACGTCTAGCAGGTTGTCGTTAAGGTTTAATACGTAAATTAAAAAGTTATTTGCCAAACAGTACTCACAACTTTTACAGTCGTACATAAATGAACGGCATATCAGAATTGAGCAGGTAAACTGTTTTTCACACTGTTCAGAAAAGAAATTATAGCAGGTGTTTCACAGGGTAGTGTGTTGGATCCGGTACTAATCATACCTACTATAAACGTGTGATATACTTATACATACTGTAAAACAATACAGTTAACAAGTTTGATGATGATATGGTTATCCAAGCAGTAAAAATGACTGCCCATTTTAGTATATTGTCCCAACATCATAACAAATCAAGAACTTTGGAAGAAAACCAAACAAGAGCCAATTGAAATTGCAATTAAATGTAAAATATGGAATTGGTTGGGATATGGAATATGCCCTGAGGAAGGACAACGCAGACATAACAAAGACGACAAAAGCGGGACGAAGAAAGCAAAGACGACCCGTAACGATCTGGAAAAGAACAATTGAAGCTGACTACAAAGGTATGAGAAAGATCTGGAGAGAGTTAGCAGCTATGGCCAGAGACAGAGTCCAATGGAGAAGCTTATACAGAAATATGCTTTATTGTCACTGAAAATTATACAATTTTATGGACAAAGGTTAACATAGAGTCACAAAAAATATATATAACAATAACAAATACAATTTTCTGAAAATATAGATAAATATACTTTAGTTACTTGTACATTACTGTAATTCCTTAATTAGTGTTGTTCTGAAGCTATTTTCTTGTGGCATTTTTACAATTTTAACTATTTATAATGGGAAATAAGCCGCAATATTATTAAAAAATGATTTTTATTAACGTTTCGACGCCCAAATCGGGTGCCGTTGTCAAAATACAAAATACTATTAACATAAACAAAAATGTTGTTGCTTAGTAAAAAAATTCTTCTAATAATTTATTTAATTTGACTCATTTATATCGGCAATTCAGATACATAATATGATACATTTTAAAGTAGAAGACTTTAAAATGATATTGCCAATATTTATGAGTTGCGTTCCTGGGACGACTTTACTGAAAGATAGTTCATTCGATTACATGAAATCAACCCCAACTCAAGAATATCCGTCACAAAAAAATCATAACATGTGATCTGTCTTTAAAAAGACAACCACATGCAACGGTGACATTAAAATTCTCGCGTTAGAGATCTCATAGTAAATCACGAGGGAAAACCAGGAAAAACCTCGTGATACTATCCCGACATCGTAAGTATTTGGTCTTACATTTAATTTACTCTCAAAATTAATACCAAATTCTGACTTTACTATAATTTTGTTTAAATTATAAATAATATCAATAATACATGGATATATAACTAATACTAAAATATAAAATATGTACTAACTAATAGAAAGAAAATACCACAATTAGTAAGTCAATGGTCAAGTTAGTACATATTTTATATTTTAGTATTACTTATATATCCATGTATTATTGATATTATTTATAATTTAAATAAAATTATAGTAAAGTCAGAATTTGGTATTAATTTTGAGAGTAAATTAAATGTAAGACCAAATACTTACGATGTCGGGATAGTATCACGAGGTTTTTCCTGGTTTTCCCTCGTGATTTACTATGAGATCTCTAACGCGAGAATTTTAATGTCACCGTTGCATGTGGTTGTCTTTTTAAAGACAGATCACATGCTATGATTTTTTTGTGACGGATATTCTTGAGTTGGGGTTGATTTCATGTAATCGAATGAACTATCTTTCAGTAAAGTCGTCCCAGGAACGCAACTCATAAATATTGGCAATATCATTTTAAAGTCTTCTACTTTAAAATGTATCAATCATAGTGTTGCCCAAATGCAAGACCAAGACGAGACTTAGATAGTTTTGGTCTTGGTCTTGCGCCAGTTCACCTGGTCTTGGTCTTGGTCTTGGTATTGCGCTCCCGGTCTTGGTCTTGGTCTTGCAGCAAGAGTCTTGCAAGTCTCGCAGTTGCCCATTAGCATATTGCATATCTTAGAACAACGTAACAGAGTAGGTACATTTTAAGATTGAATATCATAGCCATAGGAAAAACCAACCAAATTAATAAATATCTGACACCGGGTGGGGTTTGAACTCACGGTGTAAGTGATCCGTGCCCATATTCTAACTAACTAAAGTTTATTGGAAACATGCATTTTTTAGTGTATTTGCTATTCACTATCTGTGATTTGAAAAGCATTCAATTCGGTGACAGATCTGCACAGTATGTTAATGCTAGTTCTAATTTTTATCCACTACGTTGGGTTGGACAGACCAGTATGGGTTTCAGATTTTATGGCACGTCAGCTGCTTCACAAGCAGAGTGAAACTTACTCTTCAATATCTCACTTGTTAGACTTATACATAAGGCTATATAGCCGTATTCTTTAACAATATCGCTGGAAAAATATTGTTGCGAGACAGGTAAAGTGTCATTGTATACCGGATACCGGGTATACCAATCAAACTGTGTTTTTTCTCAAAGTTCGCATCATTTTGTGGAATATTCTAGCATATAAAATACTGAAATTAAAACCCAACTATAATCTAATGTTTTCTTAACATTCTGTTTTTGATTCATTCGCTTATGTTGTATAACAAAAAAGTTAGGTATTTTATCAACTAGCCATGTTTTTCATTAATACAGGGTGTTTTTAAATAAGTATGGCAAACTTTAAGGGGTAATTCTAAACAAACGAGTCATGTTAAAATGACGTATGCATGACTTTTACGTATGCATGCCAATGGTGAATATTAAATTCTTAATTGTATGTCAAAAATGCGCAATAACTACCTCATAAAACTCACCAAATTTCATTTGCATATCTCAACCGGTTTTAGAGCAATAAATAAATCCTCAGTTTGTAAGAAAAATCCTATTTCCCTAAACCCCCTAAAAACCCCTATTTCGGAAACGAAGCATTTGCGGACATACCCTCCTATTAGAGGTGAAACTCACAAAGTGCACTTTTTTGAGATTTTGACATTTTCATCAATTTGAACTCAATACGGTACTGTCCAGCTCTATAGAAATCAACTGGGGCTCTATTCTAATTGCTGAGATAATTTATGGTATACTTCACTAAGTGCATGATTGTGAATTTCGGTTTCAAGGTAAAACTCATTAAAACTTATTATTGCCCTTATTGAATTTTTCCTTACAATCTGGAGTGCCGAATCGGTAATACATATTATTTAGTGATCTTTGAAAGAGTACATTATTAAACATAACTGTTTATTATTTTTGTGTTCATTATCTATTCGGCGAATGATTAAAGAAATGAGCTTAAATTATTTCTTTGTAGCAAATATTTTACATAATCTATTTTGCGATCAAGCAGGCGACTTGTGTGTTATATTGTATTGTTGAAACTGTATATTATTCGTGTACACTATCTGTTCTGCGATTGATTAAAAAAATATGGGTTTAAATTTCTTTGTAACAGATAGCCTACGCTTACATAATGGGTAACATTATCTATTTTATGGTTAAGCAGGCGACTTTTGTGGCTATCGCCGAAAATAATGGCATTTATTTTCAAACAACGAAACTTATTGTTCATTTTTTAAAGAATAGACTGTTATTTTTGATAGGTCGTTAGTAGTTGTAAGTCAGCAAAATGTTGTATAGGTACCTTTGTATGTATAAAATGGATGTTGATATTTTAACAGTAACATTACTTCTGTTTCTATCACATGTGATTTTCTATAAAGGCAAATGTTTTGTATAAATTTAGATATTTATGTACTTAATAATTATTTATTAACATTGTATTCATTACCTATTTCATTTTGAATCCCAACGTCATGATACTTTATGGAGATAAATTCATTAACTTCTCAATATTCAATAATTGTACCTTTGTATGTATAAAATGGACGTTGATATTTTAACAGTAACATTACTTCTGTTTCTATCACATGTGATTTTCTATAGAGGCAACTGTTTTGTATAAACTTATTTATGTACTTAATAATTATTTATTAACATTGTATTCATTACCTATTTCATTTTGAATCCCAACGTCATGATACTTTATGGAGATAAATTCATTAACTTCTCAATATCCAATAATTGTGTTCATGGAAAAACTCATCAAGTACAAAGTGTAGCTATTGAATTTTACCTCTAATAGGACATACCTATGTTTATAAATCAAATCAAACTGTCATTATTTTTCGTGCTGAATTACCCTGTAAGGTTACCATACTTATACAACATAAACGAATGAATTAAAAAACAGAATGTTAAGAAAATATGTATTTAAAAACACAGTTTGATTGGTACACTCATACCAAAAACCTGGACAATTAAGTTCAGAGCAAAGAAATCGTCTGCTGTTAAAGATGTGCAAAATATTTTATTCTCCTACATACTCCCTAAAACGACTTTCAGTTCTAACCGCAAGACGCAAGAGTCTCGCAGGCTTAGTCTTGTTCTTGCTTAAGTCTTGCATGATAAGTCTTGGTCTTGGTCTTGCTAAAATTAGGCGGTCTTGGTCTTGGTCTTGGTCTTGCGAAAACACAAGAACAAGACCAAGACTGCAAGACCAAGACCGATGTTGGGCAACACTAATCAATCATATTATGTATCTGAATTGCCGATATAAATGAGTCAAATTAAATAAATTATTAGAAGAATTTTTTTACTAAGCAACAACATTTTTGTTTATGTTAATAGTATTTTGTATTTTGACAACGGCACCCGATTTGGGCGTCGAAACGTTAATAAAAATCATTTTTTAATAATATTGTGGCTTATTTCCCATTATAAATAGTTAAAATTCCTTAATTAGTCATTAAGAAAATCTTCTACTGAATAATATTGTCTTTTAGATAAATGTCATTTTTTGTCATTTTACGGAACTTGTGGAAAGATGTTGCAGATTTAAGTTGTAAAGGGAGATGGTTGTATAGTTTTTTTGCGGAATATATTATACATTTCTTTACTAACTCAGAAGACGGGATCGGCAAATAGACATCAAAAGTTGAATTTCTGGTGGAGTAGTCATGAAAAGACTGCTGGAAAGACATGCAGGTGTTTACGAATTAAGCAAACAGTTTCTAAAATATACAAAGATGGAAGGGTTAAAATTTCGTGATCTTTAAAGTAACTTCTGCAATGGGTTGTTCTTCTGAGGTCAAACAGATATCTTATTGCTCTTTTTTGTAATTTGAAAATAACATCAAATTGGGCAGCTGTACTAGACCCCCAAAAAGGAAGACCATATCGAAGATGAGACTCGAACAAAGAAAAATATGTTATTTTAGAAGATGCTAAATTGAGTTCCTTCGAAACAGATCTTATGGCATAGCAGGCTGAGGCTGACTTAACAAATCGATATGAAGGGACCATTTGAGGTTACTGTCTAAAAGAATACCAAGAAAATTTTACAGAATCAACGGTAGAGATCTGGTTGTTATTCACAAGCAGGGGTTGAAGAGCACCTTTATATGATATTGCTACCGTTTTATCCACGTCAAAGGAGAGTAAATTAGAGTCAGACCAGGTTTTTATCGTAAGAAGATCAGAAGTTATAGTTGCATGAAGAGTTGCAATAGTTGAGTTGCTCCAAGTGATACTGGTATCATCAGCAAAAAGAAAAAATTTTCCATCGATTTTTAAATTAGTGATGTCATTTATAAAGATAAGGAAAAGTAGAGGACCCAATACTGAACCTTGTGGTACTCCACATACAATGTTTTTGAGACTAGAGTCAGTATCATTTGCTCTAACCAGTTGTTTCCTATTATCTAAAATCTAAGTAAGATTTGAACCAATTCAAAGAAATACCTCGAATTCCATAGAAATTTAGTTTTTTAATCAAAATGTCATGATTTACACGATCAAAAGCTTTGGCATAGTCACAGAAAACAATGGCAGTATAAAGATTATGGTTTAGTGCTTGGTAAACCTCGTGAAGTACAGAAAACATGGCATCAGTAATCAGTAGTAGGTACATTTATTAGTTAAAAAGCCGAACTGATTTTGTTGTAAAATATTGTTATCAAAGAGAAAGGATATAAGTAGGGTTTTTATGAGCCTCTCAATAATTTTGAGTGGCTTCGTGGATGTCCTATGCTTCTTTACGGAGTAACAGGAAATAATATATTATAAGGATGACTAGTGAAGAGGCGACCAACAAGCTCCAAATAGCAACTAACCAAATCCATAAATGGACACAATAATAATTATTCAGGCTGAATGAACTTAAATCTGCTCATGTTAATTTCACCAACAAAATATGTACCAATTATAATCAACAATGTCCAAGTACCATGTGCAGATGCTTCATATGGTACTTGGACATTTGAGAGCGTTCAAGTATTACGTAACGCGATTTTTGACCCCCCTCCCCACCTTCGTAACGCACTGTAATGGGCGTTTAACTATTACGTAACGCAATTTTTGAAGATTTTTGACCCCCCTCCCCCCACCTGCGTTACGTAATACTTGAACGGTCCCTTAAGGAATAACATAAGTATTTAGGTATAAGATTAGATGTCAAAATACGCAGTAAGGCTCACGTCAAAAAAAAAGGAAAGAACTAAATATAAGGTATAAAAAATATATTGGCTTGTTGGAAGAAACTTTATTCTGTCGTCCCGTTATAAGTTACTACTTTAAAAAAATATTGAGACCTGTATGGTTTTATGGATGCCCACTATGGAAGTGTGCTAGACCAATCAATATAACAATACTACAAAGATTGGGGAGCAAAATATTGAGAAACATTGTAGATGCTCCTTGGTACATGGCAGTGGCAGTGACCTCAGGCCTCAGAAGGATATAGAAATGGAAACTGTAGATACATCAAGAAGATAGCAGGAAATCATGAGCAATGACTTCATAGGCACAAGAATTTTGATGCAATCCAGCTCGTCGATATTATTGGGTACACCCTAGAAGATTGAAGAGGACAAGGACAAAGCCTTTTGAACTAGTTTGAGTGGAAAGCAAAGCATTGTGTTGGTGTGTGCGTGTTAGAATGGTGTACTATCTTGCTATATAGTATAGATAAGTGAGGCTATAGGGTAAAGTTCTTAATATTAAGGAACAGTAATAATTTAGGTTGATTGAAATTGCTCATTGATTATTTATGACCAGCTTGTAATTGTAATAATCATGATTGTGTTGATGATTTTGGAAAAAAATATGAACAGCATGTGAATTTTATTCATTCAAACGAAATATTTGATAAAAGTAGAAACGCAAAAAAAATGTATTCATATCAGTATAATAAGCTTGTGACGTACCCAATAACATGGTCTTGATTAAAAAGTTTTGATTAAAAAATGAATTGGTATAAACAGGTAAAATGCGTACGTATTGTTTGATTGCATTTGGAAAAGCTGCATGGGTGTTACAAAAAGAATTGAAAAAATCTGCTGATCAATTCGCCGGTCTGGGATGATCGAATAAAACGAAATAAACTGTCCAATGCATACATACTCGTAGCCATAATAATTGACGGGAGGTCGCCCATTGCCATTATCATGGAATTATCGTTTCAGTTTAGACCGCTACCTCATTAATTATCCGGGGTGATTGGTGACAGGTGGGTGGGGGCGGCATACCGTCGGCGGTAGCCGAAAGGGGCGGCGTTGCCAGCTTCCCTTGGGGCGGGAACGAATCACCGTTCACTGAGAGGCATCTGCCAACGTATCGATCGCACGCAGCAATGGCGTGACGCATCTGTTTTTGTTAGCCGCCGCCGAAACTATAGTTTTACCTCTACGCCGTGCTGCCGCCGCCGCCACCGCCACCGACACGACTCCATTATTAGACGAACGAACTTTGTTTTCGGCTAGTTTGTTTTACGATTATCGACTGTTAATATGGAACTATGTAGATTAATACCGAATAAATCAGTTGTGGTACAAAATAATTTAGAAATTCGTGTCTGTAATAAATCATACAGAGGTGGAAATAAGTATTTAATTGTTTAATGGTTAAACATTATGAACCTAGACGAAAATACAATAAGTTTTTCACTTATATATTATTTCCTTTCTATCATATAATGATGGTAAGGTTTAATTCACTCCTTGACAAATTTCCTCCATTCTTTGGGGTTTCGCGTCAACATCTTTTTCCTCGCTCCATTTGTCTATTATATCCCTCCTTATGTCTGCAATATCTTTACTCTGCGATTACTTTATTCCATGTCTGTCTGGGCCATATTCTTTTTTTGTTTTTCAATTTTTTTGCTTCCCACACTCTTCTCACTGGCATGGTGTCTTTCATCCGGTGTAAACGACCTTACCAACTCAGCTGTCTATTCATTTTGATAACAGCTTGAACTATTCTTAAAAACTTCATCTATATAGCCAGTAGTTCTTTTGTCGTTTCGTTAGTACCCATGAGTCTCTACTGTGCTATTTCTCTACATCACCCCTATGTAAAGGTTTCAATCTGATCTATTTTTGTTCCTTCAATTTCTATATTAAGTTCTTCTGTTGTTTCTCCTATCTGCATAACTTGTGTTGTGTTGATATTTACCTTTATTCCGTTTTCAGAAAGTACTTCTTTCCATATTTTCAAATTACATAATTCTGAAGTTCTTTTTAATTTTCTTGCAATTAGCACCAAATCTTCAGCAAATACTCTGAGATTTCTACCCTTTGCAGATTTCTATACCCTACATTCTGTTTTTACCTCCTGGTTGTGCATTTCTTAATAATTCCGTACTTAAATATTAGAATGCTTTAAACATCTTCATGTACACGTTTGTCAAACACTACCAAAGTCAGTACATACGACAGAATGCTCTCAGTAGTGAGCAATTTCCGTAATAAGCCAGACACTTCCAGACATTCCTCAAAATAATACATGTAAGACTACACAAAAAAATAGAAGAAGATGTAGATGACACCCAGTTTGGATTCAAAGAAGGATCAGGAACGAGAGAGGTTCTGTTCGCTTTTAACGTTGTGGCGCAAAGACAATTAGATATGAACCATTATCTCTATGTCTGCTTTATAGATAATCAAAAGGTTTTTGATAGAATAAGACATCAGAAACTCATAGAACTGTTAAAAGAAAAGAACGTACGGGTTATTGTTTATCTGTACTGGAATCAAAAAGCAAAGGTCAAAGGTTAGCATCGAAAATTTTGAAACATAGATTAGAGAAATCAAAAGAGGTGTTAGACAGGGATGCGTGTTGTCCTCATTGTTATTCAATATTCAATCTGTACGTTATGCGTATATCTACTGCAAATGAACGTTAAGAAAACCAAGTTCATAATTATTTCTAAACAACATACAGTAGGAAGGCTAGATATCGAGGGAAAACAAGTAGAAAGAGTGAATAACTACAAATATCTGGGAACCTAGGTAAATGAAAACAATAATCAAGGTACAGAAATCAGGAAACGCATTGAAATTGCAGGACAAGCATTTATAAAAATGAAAAAAATGTTTGTTAATGGAGACCTTCCTCTGGAGTGAGGATAAGAGCCTTAAGATGCTACGTGTTCTCGACTTTGTTGTATGGAATGGAGAGCTGGACACTAAAAATGGATAATATAAAGCAATTTGAAGCATTTAAGATATGGTGCTACAGAAGGATTTTGAAAATACCATGGATCCACCCAGTTACAAATGCAGAAGTGTTAAGGAGGCTGCAAAAGGATTGCGAGGTCATAAAAACATCAAAACAAGACACCTGGAATATTTAAGCCACATAGAATAGAATAGGATAGAAATATGCTTTATTGTCGTTGTACAATTGTACAATTTTATAGACAAAGCTTTCAAAAAGTCAAAAAGCAAAACAATAACAAATACAATTTACCTACTAAAATTACATAAATCGTCAGTATAAATTAAAATGAGTTTTACCTGAGGTGCGAAATATGAGATATTAAGGCTCATAATGCAAGGCAAAATTAAGGGTAAAAGGTCCATAGGAAGACGAAGAATTTTTTGGCTGAGAAACCCCAAAGAGTGCTATAGTTGCTGCTCAGTAGAACTTTTTAGAGCAGCCACCAATAAGGCACGGATAGCTGTGATGATGATTAAACTGTCTTCTCGTTAAACACTACATTCTTCTTTATCTCTATGATATTGATGCTACATATACTGTGATTAGTGATAGTGAATACATACTTATAATTTGAGTTAATGTTAAGTGCGTAATTCAAAATTTTGTACATATTAATAATAATTGTCAACGTCATCAAAGAACTCAAAGAACACCCTGATCGTCCACTGAAAGTGATCTTCATTTTCTACTACATCATTAAGGGGCATTATAAAAATATTATTCTTTTCGGGGATTATCTTTTTGTAAACTCATTTTATCACCGAGTTCATCAAAGACAAAACTTCATTTCTTATAATATTCTGTTTCTGCTCCACCTAATTGGACATATTAGGGTTTAATGAGTGACTCGCTGCATTTCCGGCTTATAATATCATTGTGTTAGATGTAACCCTAGATTATTCCGGTATCTCTTAATCATCTTTATGTAGTTTTGAAAATAATTTATATATATTTTCATGGAAGTTGCTCTGACAAATAACGTTCAGTATATCTGTATTTTACATCAAAACGAGTCGCTTAACTGCTTTCACGTTCTGTCACTTTGCATTGGGGATTTATAGATTTTTTTAAATATTCAACTGTTCTACACTAAGAAAAGTATTATCGAATTATTGATTACCAGAAAATATTTTTTCTTTTGTTGTACAATGTACAGCTGCTCTCACTGAATAGTTTACACCTTCCTTTTTATATTTATTTTGATTTACTTTTTAATTGATTTATTTACCTGTAATTTTGATTTTTTTAAATCTTAATCAACCTATTCTGAGTCCGTCACTGGTAATTAACGTCAAATTGACGTAAAAAGTGCGTTTAAACGGGGCAAAAATTAAGAAAATCGGCTTCTAGATATGTAAGGGTGTAATCTATTCAATGGCCGCAGCTTTATATCACATTAAGGGGAACGGAGCAAAATGCAAAATTTTGACGCATGTCAAAATTTTCAATGTGTTTTAAATATATTCATTTTTTTCGAATCCTGAGAAAACCAATTATTATGTTTAAAAAATTTAAACGCAGAATGAAAGATTACATTATTACCGAGGGCCGAGAGTCCCTGAAAACTTCTATAATGTTTATTTTAATAAGTTACATTGGTGAAAATAAAAGAGAAAATTTAGTGTGATTTTTAATTGCAAATATTTCATTCAAAAACAACTTTTTATTTACGAGAATTCTAAGGGACTTTCGGCCCTCAGTAATAAAGTAGTCTTTCATTTTGCATTTAAATTTTTCAAAAATATTTATTAATGTTGTTCTGAAGCTATTTTCTTGTGGCATTTTTATAATCAAGTATATTCAAATGGGAAATAAGCCACAATTTTACCTAAAAATGATTTTATTAACGTTTCGACGCCCAAGTCGGGTGTCGTTGTCAAAATACAAAATAATACTAAATAAACAAAAATGTTGTTGCTTAGTAAAAAATTCTTCTAATAATTTATTTAATCTGACTCATTTATATCGGCAATTCAGACACGTATTATACATTTTAAAGTAGACGACTTTAAAATGATATTGCCAATATTGATGAGTTGCGTTCCTGGGACGACTTTACTAAAAGATAGTTCATTCGATTACATGAAATCAATCCCAACTCAAGAATATCCGCCACAAAAAATCATAGCATGTGATCTGTCTTTAAAAAGACAACCAAATGCAACGGTGGCACTGAAATTCTCGCGTTAGAGATTCCATAGTAAATCACGAGGGAAAACCAGGAAAAACCTCGTGATACTATCCCGACATCGTAAGTATTTGGGTTTACATTTAGTTTACTCTCAAAACTAATACCAAATTCTGACTTGATATTTTAAATTTTAAATAATACTAAAATACTAAATATGTACTAACTCGATATGTTACTGATTTACTAATTGTGGTATTTTCTTTCTATTGACTTTCTCCTTTAATATGGGTAACCACATCCTACTGCATTCTACCGAGGAATTTGCGACACAATTGGTTTCATTTAGCATAATTAGAGCCGCTTCTTTGATTTTTCTCTTTTTACTATCTGCTTCTTTTAGGACTATACTTGAATCTCTCCACTGAACTCTATGTTCATTATCCCATGCGTGTTGACATATTTGAGATCTATCAAATTCTCTATTTTTTATATAAGACTGATGTTCATTTACTCTAACGTCTAATGGTCTTGACGTTTCACCTATATAAAATTGTTCGCATTCACAAGGTATTTTATAAATACAATTCTTTGTTCTTTCTTGTTCACTGTTAGGTTTAGTTTTAGATAGAATAGATCTCAATGTGTTTGTTGTTTTGAATGTTGTTGATATGTTGAATTTATTTCCTATTGTTTTAAGTTTCTCGGATAGTCCTTTTACATATGGTATTGATATTTTCCTCGTATTATTTCTTGTGAATGTTGTAGGATCCCGTTCTAAGTTGTTCTGTTCCATTCGATCCAATCTTGACAATTCCTTATTTATAAACGATATGGGATAATCATTTTTTAATAAAGCAGATGTTAAAAATTGTTTTTCTTCTAAAAATGAATTTTCGTTAGAACAAGTAATTTTGGCTCTATCATATAAGGATTTAATGATTCCCTTTTTAACGTTGATGTTATGATTTGATTTGTAATTGAGATATCTGTTGGTGTGTGTTGGTTTTTTATACACTTGGATTATTTAGACGTTAGAGTAAATGAACATCAGTCTTATATAAAAAATCTTAAAAGTCTTATTAAATAAAAAATAATTATATATAAAAAAGAGAAAAATCAAAGAAGCGGCTCTAATTATGCTAAATGAAACTAATTGTGTCGCAAATTCCTCGGTAGAATGCAGTAGGATGTGGTTACCTATATTAAAGGAGGAAGTCAATAGAAAGAAAATACCACAATTAGTAAATCAGTAACATATCGAGTTAGTACATATTTAGTATTTTAGTATTATTTAAAATTTAAAATATCAAGTCAGAATTTGGTATTAGTTTTGAGAGTAAACTAAATGTAAACCCAAATACTTACGATGTCGGGATAGTATCACGAGGTTTTTCCTGGTTTTCCCTCGTGATTTACTATGGAATCTCTAACGCGAGAATTTCAGTGCCACCGTTGCATTTGGTTGTCTTTTTAAAGACAGATCACATGCTATGATTTTTTGTGGCGGATATTCTTGAGTTGGGATTGATTTCATGTAATCGAATGAACTATCTTTTAGTAAAGTCGTCCCAGGAACGCAACTCATCAATATTGGCAATATCATTTTAAAGTCGTCTACTTTAAAATGTATAATACGTGTCTGAATTGCCGATATAAATGAGTCAGATTAAATAAATTATTAGAAGAATTTTTTACTAAGCAACAACATTTTTGTTTATTTAGTATTATTTTGTATTTTGACAACGACACCCGACTTGGGCGTCGAAACGTTAATAAAATCATTTTTAGGTAAAATTGTGGCTTATTTCCCATTTGAATATACTTAAATATTTATTAGTTTTCTAACGATTCGAAAAAAATGAATGCCTTTAAAACACATTGAAAATTTTGACATGCGTCAAAATTTTGCATTTTGCTCCGTTCCTCTTAAATGCACAAAGTAGAAAAATAAATCTGTACATAAGCTCTAGTGGTTACCTGAGTGTTGCAAAGAATATGCTATTGCTATGAAATAATAGTTTTATTTTTTAAACACAAAGAAATCCACAGTATACTAGAGAAGTCAAAAGTAGAAATGAGAAATCGACAATTTACTATATTATAATAGTTGAAAGCAATTGTAGAAAAAAGTAACGGATACAAAAGTACACAGACTACCCGAAATAGGTACCGACCATTATATAGTACTAACTAAAATACAGAAGAAATAAACAGAAAGAAAAGCAAAGCACAGAAAAGGAAAACGCAATTAAAAAAAAAGACGATAACAACGTATAAGCTAAGAAACGCAGAAATGTCAAAAGTATTTAAGAACACAGTAAACGAAATATCTGTGGAACAACTATAAGGATTCTACTACTCGAGGCAGTTAAGAAAGTATGAAGCCTTCGATAAAGTATATAACAACACAGAAACTATGGAAAACACTAGAAGAGAAAGAAAATGGACTGGACCACAATTATTGGTAACAAGTATGGTAAGAATGGTAACAAGTTACTAAGACCACAGATGATCAGAACAAATATTATCTGATAATCTGTGCTAAGACTGATACAAAAAATATACAATGGGAACAACAATGCCGTAATTAATAATAATTCAACATCACATATGTTTACAATAAATGTAGGTTTAAGACAGGGAGTTTAGAGAATAGTCTGCAATAGTATTAACACAATTTTCTTCTCCTTTGTAGTTGCAGGTAGTTGCAGTCGAAATTCACATATTGATTCAACCGGCCGGGATATTGTGATGGAAAAGCAAAGGAAAAATACTCCATCACTAATCACTAATAGGTACAATTATTACTAAGTTACAGGAAAAAAGGAGGCTCTCAGTCCTCGGCAGACTGAATGTCCCGGTGGAAATTGCATAATCTGGAAAAAGAAATTGAGAGAATAAAAATCGGCATTTTTAGTGTTTATTGAAGGTGTCAGATGAAACGTGGAATGTGCAACAAGCAATGGCACATTTTATTGTTCTGGAAGCGACGATCACCAGACTCATCCATCCGGAGTTAGAATCTTGGTAAACAAAAACGCAAGTGACTCAGTCGTTTTTCTTTTTCTCTATTCGTGTTTTCCGTCAATGTGGCATGCAATTCTGGTTTAAAGCTTTAAGACTTGACGTTTGTCAGGCATTCATGTTATTTTTTATAAATATTTGTACATAAGTAATACAAGAATTAATATAATACTGTATAAAGAGTGTTGTAATATTCTGCAATAAAGTCAGTGCTGTTATTCATTTCCAAATCAAGTATAGTTTTATTTGGTATAATGATTTTGGTTAAAAATATTAGGTACCACAAACCTCTTGTTAACCAACTACTGTTTGTTTGAAAGACCTGAAAAATCAGTAACCCACACGGGTGTTGACGTATCCTACTGCGCATTCTTTCTTTCACATAATAACCATTATCCCGTAAAATACAACGTAACGAATAGAAGCTAATTTCAAAAGTTGTGAATAAAAATAAAACGACCTACAAAGTTAAAGGTGAATTGTGAGATATTGTGTCCACCTCGTTATCTCTATTGTCCTGACGTCACATCTGTCCTCCCCATCTCATTTGTACCTACATGATTCCGAACACCTCTACAGCCACAGCCTACTCGAAATTACTTGCGTAACTAGTGCCTTCCGCAGATGCTGCGATTATTTAAAATATCTTCTACAGGAAGGAACACAATATATGTATTATTTGGCACATACTAAAAACGAATCTAAAAACTAATAATCCTCAATAATTAAATAACTAATTGAAACAAGTAGGCTGAAAAAATCTTAGTACCTACCTTCTCAGCTCATCTCAGAGTATCCATACTACAAATAAGATATTCACTAATCATGTTTCAACGCCAAGAGAAGACAGAAATGGTAGAGGCAAACAACTGTTAACTTTCCTTTTGGAAAACACTCTCTATCAAATGAACAGCTTCTTTAAAATTAAAAAACACAGAAGATAGACATGGGAAAGCCCCGATGGAAACATAAAGAACGAAACCGAACATTTCTTAACAACCAAAAAATAATTATTAAACGACGCAAATGTATTAAACCAATTTAGTACAAGGAAAGATCTTCTTCTTCTTTAGGTGCCGTCTATTTAGACGTTGGCCGTTATCATGTTTATAAGTTCCTGAAGCCCTTCTCTATCTGCTGCTGCGCGAAATAATTCTTCTATTGTGGAACCACTGAACCACACCATTGTCTAATATTACGCAACCATGACCGTTTCTTTCAAAAATCTATCTCTTTCCCTCCACTGTTCCTTGTATTCTAAGGCCAAGTAGATGGTATAAGGAAAGATAATAGGTTATTAAGAGCAAAATTAACGATATCGACCGAAAAATAAAGACTCATAATGATAAATAAGAAACAACCAAAGAAATGGACAAAACCAACTAATATTCTGGAGTCCGAAAAATACATTCATAAGTCAACACAATACAATAGGCTCAAACTAAATATTGTCCAATAAACAAAAAGAAGAAAAACTAAGTCAACCCAAGAATACCCTTATAGAAATAAGGCAACATATGAAAGGAGATAACAGTGTAAGCAAAGAAGAACTAAATAAAATAAATAAGATGATCACAGAGGCAATAGTAAGATATGTAGGTACATACATAAGAAACTACAAAGTAGAAAAAATTAAACAAGGAATAGAGTAAACAAGGAAAGTTTTTGAGAAGGAGTGTGCAAAAGGAAAAAATAGAAATTAGCAAACTAAGAAACAGCTGGAGAAGAAACTACGAACAGAAATGAAGTACCTATTAACAATAGTCGAAGAGTTCTCCACAAAGCTATGTAGATCAAGAGAAAAACATAACAATACGCAACCTCCAATTACATTAAAGACTGGGGTATTAAACCACGGATAAGATTTAGTGTCCGATACTGTCCTGTATTCCCTGTATTGCTAATATTTATCGATTTTCATGATGCCTTTGACACAGTTGATCAAAGAAAAATACTACTTGTGCTTAAAGAATGCAAGCTAGATTATAGGGTTACAAAATTATTATACACTATATATCCAGGGCCAACATTTACTGTTAAATTACACATTATTAGTAATCGCATAAAAATAGAGACCCAATGTTACCTATAGAGTTATACAAGGAGACCCAATGTCACCTAAACTTTTTAATACGGTACTGGAACATGCTTTTAAGAATTTGGATTGACTGACACAGGGAATAAAAATAGATGGAGAATATTTAAACAACTTATGTTTCGCCGATGATATAGTCATAATTGCTGAGGATCTAGAAATTTCAAGAGAAGTACAGGAACTATAAAATAATCATCATCATCAATGGTGCTACAGCCCTATGAAAGAGCCTCGACCTTCTCAGTCAGTCCTATCAATTTCCAACCGTTGCCAGTTTGCTGCGCCTATTTTTCTCCCATCCTCATCTACACCATCCTTCCATCTAAGTTTTGGCCTACCCCTATTTCTTCTTTCCACAGGTTGTGACATAAGGATTTTTCTAGGAGGGTTGTTATGCTGTGATTTTGCTAGATGTCCTGCCCATCTTAGTCTTCCTATTCTTATAAGAGATACTACGTCTTTACCACCAAATATATGTTTATATCAAATCTGTGGTATACCTCGTAGTTGTACCTCCTCTAAATACCATTTTCACAGATGCCACCGAATATTCCTCTCAGGATCCTTCGTTCAAATATAAGCCGAAGGTTTTCATCTGCCTTGGAGATGGTCCATGTCTCCGATCCATATGTCAACACTGGTTGTATAAGGGTTTTGTATATGGTTATTTTTGTTTTTTGGCTTAAGTTTCTGCTTCTCATATCTGTCTACTCAGTCCACAATAGCATTTGTTCGCTAGGATTATCCTTCGCTTGATTTTTTTCGTCATGACGGTCTCCTTGGTGATCAGGAAGCCTATGTGAATTTGTCCACCACTTCAAAGGTAGAGTTATCAACAGTGAATTGGTGACCGATGTCTCTGGCTCTATTATTGGGTGTTGATGCCACCATCTTAGTTTTCTCCTGGTTTACTTTCAGGCCCATATTTTTTGAGGCATTTGAGAAGGTGGTATACATTTCTTCTAGTTTGCGTGTTGTGGGGGCAACTAGGTCCACGTCATCTGCATATGCCAAAATTTGGGATGATTTATTAAAAATATTTCCTCTGTTGTCTATTCGGGCATCTCTGACCGCCTTTTCCAGAGCTATGTTAAAGAAGAGGAGACACGCCAGCGCATCTCCCTGTCGCAGCCCAACGTTCGTTTCAAACGCCTGTGATTGTTCGCCCTGTATTTCGACTTTGCAAACGACTTTACGCATTGTACCCTTAACCAGTTTTATCAGTCTATAAAATAATACTGTATTTTATTTATTATTAGCCTTTCCCTCCGTATTTTAAGTTCTCAGAAGGAATCCCATTGCTTCCTGGACTTTTATTGTCCTTTAAATTTTTGATAATTTCTTCCACTTCTTTTCCCGGCTGTTCTGTTTGTTTAACATTTTCGGCTCTTAATCCTCTGTTTTTGAAGTTATACTTCTTTAGGCGCGATTGGGAATAAATTTTCATTATTCTGCGCGCATGCGCACACAGACAGTATGGCGTTTAGTTGCTAAATCTTTCAAGTAAGTAAGTAAGTAAGTAAGGTATGCTTTATTGTCATAAAATTTTACCAATTTTTGGACAAAGCTTATACAAAATAAAAAAATACAATAAAAAACAAAAAATAATAAAAAACTACAGACAAAACAAAAACAGAAACCAAGTAAATGGCGTGAGTTATACTACTTAATATAATTTTACAGTTATTAAGTACACATTAAAAAATTAAAAATTTTGCAAACAATATGTATACAACGTCAGAGCAAAAAGAAGGCGAACAAGGAAAAGGGAAAGGGAAAGTAAATCAAAAGTTCTATGCCGCTGCAAATATGTAAAAAAGTACTCGAAAGTAATAATCCTGCAAGTCAATTTGCTGAATTCAAATCGTTTATAAAAAAAGTCATTCACTGTATAAAAAGCTCTCTCTAGCAAATAAGCTTTCAAGGCCTTGCGAAAAGCGGGAAATGCTGTAATAGATTTTATGTTAGATGGCAGGTGATTGTGCATTTTTCTCGAATTGTATAGTATAGAGCACTTAACCAGCTCAGACCGTGGGGTTGGCAGATAAAGATTATGCTCCACGTTTCTAAGGGGATAGTTGTGAGTGGGTCTCTCTGGACCTTCTGATGCATGTTTGCGGATTAAACAAACGGATCCAAAAACAAACAAAGAAGGAAGAGTTAATATTTTAAATTTCTTAAAGAATTCTTGGCAATAAACTCTGCTAGTTATGTATAAATATATCAGTGAAAAATATATCAAAAAAAAGGTGTGAAAAGGATAATTAGTGTTTTTAGTAAATATATTTATTATAGTTTTTTTGTCTTTGGATTTGTCTTCCTCAGGAGTAAGATAAGTATTATTAAAACATGTATATTTATGTATTATACTTCACTTCGTCTGTTTGTTACCGTGAATTGTCATTATATTCGAGACGATACAAACTATACAAGACGATATCTAGAGATCGACAGGTCTTGAGTTCAAATCCCGGACCATTCCTATTCTTATTTTTTTTTAATTTTTGAAAAGTGATAAGCATTTATATTAGTTTAGTATTTAAATAAAATTAAAATAAACTGTTTAAAGTATACCTACTTATTTCGTTGAAATCATATAATAGAAGTATAACTTCTTACGTGCGTACAAAGTACACATACATTCTTTTTTTATATAATTTACACGCTGAATGTTGATGTACTGTGATACCATTCTCAAGAAGGTTACAAAACTCAGATGGAATTAACAGATTGTTCATAAATAATAATATATTTTTAATTCGTTTGATGTTTGATTTATAAAGTTAAGGATAGATAAATATTTTTTAATTAGATCCCACACGAACACGGCTCTTGAGTGTCGCCTACCACTCCAAACCGTATAATAAAAAAATGGTTAATATTTTTATCATCATCGTGTCTTCGATGGGTTATGTTGGCGTCAGCCAATACTAATTATCGGTAATATCACAAGGTGTAAATACAAACTCAGTTGGCGTTGGACAAATGTCGCATAGTTGATGATCAGATCGCGTGTTCTGACCAACTGGCGGGACAATTGTAAAAGTGTATCGTAGCATCCGTTAGTCGGCTTTCATCATTAAACCTCTACTCTACTCGCTTCAATTTCGTTTATTACCAAGTGCTTTTTACATGCGGTAAATTAGTTGTTGAGAAGCAGGACCGAAGTCGTGACTGTAAACCTCATATCATGCTCCACGAGACTTTGAATTTTTGTAAGAATATCTCCTCCATGTCAATATGTCGAAGAAGAATTCAAAAAATAAATATAGCTTATCGTATGCAGCGGATCTGAAGAGTTTTATTGTTGTTTTTCCACTCCACTGTTTTAAATTTTTCAACCAGGACGTGCGTCGTCTTTCCAGACCTCTTTTTGCTTCCACTTTCTTTTGTATAACCAATAGCATCGAGATACTCATATTTTCATTTTTGAAATTATACTTCTTTACGCGCGATATGAGGGTGAATTTTTATATGTTAAAACCTATGATCCGGGCGCATGCGCATTATAACTTTGTTCTGCTGATTGGATGTTCAAATAACATGTCAAAAATTATCCAATATGGCAGCTGTAGCACAGCTGTGGTGTGGACGGTTAACGATTTGGTTATGTCATGTATGGTTGTTGCGTGTTAAAACTTGTGGGAAGAGAAACAACAAAGGTTAGTTAATAGTTATACTGCCTTTTTGAAGTTATACTTCTTTAGGCGCGATTTCATTGAGGGTGAAATTTTAGTAATATGCGCACACAGGCAGTATGGAGTTCGTTACTAAATGTTTTAATTTACGTATTTATCAGTCCAGAAAAGGTGTGGAAAGAATATATTAGTGTTTTTAAATATATTTTTCTACAAACGTGTTAAAAATGCAATTTATAGCATTCCATAGGAGCGTTAAAAATGCTACTTTAAAGCACCGGTGCTTTAAAAAATTTTAGGCACTGCAGTTAAAAGTGAATTGTCAAATTGTGAAACGTCAAAATATTTATATTTCATTTAGTAACAATAATGGATATTAATAATACCTATTTACGAACGTTTCTTCTAAAATTTAGGAATATATTAATTTTATAATACATTTAAGTATGTAGTAATTTTCTTTAAAAAAAAAAAATTAAAAAAAAAAAAAAAAAAATTTTTTGAAGAACTAAAAATGAATCGCATAGATATCTGCGCTCTAACAGAAACAAAAAAGAAAGGAACTGGAATGGAACAAAAGGAAAACTACATTCATATCTACAGCGGAGTGAAGAAGGAGAACAGAGCAAAGTCAGGAGTATCATTTGCAATACGCAAGAAATATAAGAAAAGTATAAAAGATTGGGAATACGTAAATGAACGAATTTTAAGAGTAGGTCTAAAACTCTATAACAGAGAATTAGAAATATTTGTTGTATATGCTCCTACCGATGATTCAAACCAGGATGTAAAAGATAAATTTGAGGAAAGCCTAGCGGACACCATCTCAAAAATCAGCAACCGAAAAGAGATTATCATGATGGGCGACTTCAATGCCAGAACTGGGTCAAAGATCAATGACGACATTGTGGGAAGATTTGGCGAAGAAACTGTTAACAACAATGGAACAAGACTTGTGGGACTATGTGAAGCGTATTCCTTACGGATAACGAATGGATTTTTTCAACACAGATCCATCCATAAATACACATGGACGCAGCCAACCCGACAATTGAAATCGATTATAGATTACGTCATCATGAAGCAGAAATCATCAATTGTGACGAAAGATGTACGAGTCTATAGAGGTGCAGAATGTGGAACTGACCACTTTTTACTCAGAGCAGATCTATACTTTCCATATATCTTGAACAACAAAATTGAAGAGACCCAGGAAGAGATTACAGAAGAACACCCGCCTCAGTACAAATACAACATCGACGCACTGAAAGATAATTCAATCTCCTTTCTTTTTAAATTAAGACTGAGCCAAAAGATAACCAATACACAGTTTAATACAAGAACAGCAGATGAAAAATATGATCGGCTAAAAAAGTGCTTACATGAAGCTGCATTCGAAGCGTTAGGGGAAAAATCCTCAAATAACACTAATCACCCTTGGTTTACAGATTCTTTAAAAGAAAAGACGAGGGAAAAAAAAGAAGCATATCAAAAATGGCTCAGTACCAATTGCTCAGAAGACCGAAAAACCTACGCAAGAATAAGAATGGAAACAAAAAAAGAAGTGATTAAAACCAAAGAAAATATGTGGCTGAAGAAATGTGAAGAAATAGACACTCTTATGGGAGGAACAAAAAGCAGAGAAGCTTGGAGAACAATATCAAATACAAGACAAAACGTACAAGAAAGATGCCAGATATCCCTTATAAGTGTAAACGAGTGGGAAACATACTTTAGAAACCTATTGCAAGAGAATAGACAGGAATATGTAAGGCAAACCATCATCGCCCCAAACAACCTGGAACAACTAGAAGATATAACTATTCGAGAACTAGAACAAACGTTAAGAGAAATGAAAAACAATAAAGCTCCTGGTCCCGGAGGTATTCCAATTGAACTCATTAAGCACAGCACGACACAGGCAAAAGAAATTTTAGTTGAAATATTCAACGGATGCCTTTCAGGCAATAGTGGCGTGCCCTCTGAGTGGAAAAACTCCATAACTACCCCTATATACAAAAAGGGTGGTAGAAAAAATTGTAATAATTACAGAGGCATTAGTGTGACCAGCTCAGTTGGAAGACTGTACGGACGAATAATAAAGAAACGGATAGAAAAGGAGTGGCAAGATTCCGAAGAACAAAGTGGATTTAGGGCAGGTAGATCATGCACAGATAACATTTTCTGCATAAGGCAATTACTAGAAAAACGTTCTGCTAGAAATCTAGAAACTCACATGGTATTTGTAGACTTAAAAAAAGCATACGATACCGTTCCCAGAGAAAAAATGTTTGAGGTATTACAACAAACCACTTTAAATAGAAAATACATCCAAACAATAAAAGATCTCTATGCTAATGCAACAACAGCAATTAAAATTGGAACGAAACTTTCAAATACCTTTGAAACTTCGAAAGGCCTTTTGCAGGGATGCTGTCTGTCGCCCACTTTATTTAAAATTTACCTTACACATGTGTTAAAATATTGGACTAGGAAATGCCAAACAATGGGGATACCAGTAGGAGATTCTTATTTGTATACGTTGCTATTTGCTGACGACCAAGTTGTGATTGCTGCTGATAAAGATGACGCCAGTTACATGATTAGAAAATTGAAAGAGGAGTACCAAAAATGGGGTTTGGAAATGAGCATGGAGAAAACTGAATACCTTGTAGTCGGAGGTGATACTGAAGACTTAGAATTAGAAGGGGAATACATAAAAGGATGTGATGAATTTAAATATCTAGGTTCAATTTTTGACAAAAACTCCACATGCGATCAAGATATAGAATATCGAATAAGCCAAGGAAGAAAAGCTATAAAACAGCTAAATGGCATTTGGTGGAGTACAGGACTGCAGAATCAGACAAAGAAAAAAATCTACCAAACTATCGTGGAAGGAATTGTCCTGTACAACTCGGAAGTGTGGGAAGTAAAAGACCGACAAAATAAAAGACTTCAAGCTTTAGAAATGGACGCGCTTAGAAGAAGCTGCAGAATATCTAAACTGCAGCATATCCCAAACGAAGAAATAAAAGAAAGAATGGAAGTAGAAAAGGATATTATAGACAGAATAGAACAAAAAAGATTAATATGGTACGGGCATGTCCAGAGAATGGGACCAACAAGATGGCCCAAGAAAATGATCCAGTATGTACCACCCGAGAGAAGAAAAAGAGGCAGACCGAAGAGAACATGGATACAAGATGTAGAGAAAGCAATGAACAGTAGACAACTCAACGAGGAAGATATTCGTGACCGAAAAGCATGGCGAATAGGATGCGGGAAACGGCGAATGCTGTAGAACACCCGATATATATATATATATATATATATATATATATATATATATATATATATATATATATATATATATAGTAATTTTCTTTACAATTTTTACTTACCAATTTGTTTTGTTTATACCTAATATCGCCGTTGTCTAGCAAGTATCTGCGTAGATTAGCGGCATGTGTATTTAGCTACGGACCCGTTGGACCTACTTGGTTCGATTCCCACATAAGGAAATTGTTTTTGTTTATTATTAATGGTTATTGACATCTTAGACTATTATTATATGGACTTATAAATGATTAAAAATAATTAAAAATAATTAAAATAATTAATCGGGATAATTGCCTATTTCAAAATGCACTTTTGAAATTAATTTTTCTTATGCACAAATGCAATTTCAGATTTCTTATTCATTACAATAGTTCACAAAATTTCCTGACATTCTCACGAATCCAACGCACCAAACTGCATTAAAATCCGTTTTACTGCGCCAACAATCGAGAGTAAGGCCTTTTTTTTGTGCTTCAATGCCTCGACTAATTCGGCCAGAGATCGAGAGGTCGTGAGTTCGAATCCAGTGCAATCCTATACTTTTTTTTATTTTTTTGAAAGCTGTAAGCACAAAATTAGTTTGGTGTTTAAAAAAATTAAAACAAACTGTTTAAAGTAGCTATATTTATTTTTAAGAAATCATATAATAGAAGTATAACTTCTTACGTGCGTACAAGGTACACACACATTCTTTTTTAGTATGTGATCAAAGTAGCTCATTTTTGTTTCCGTCGTAGTGTTGAGTATTATTTTATTTTTCATCTTTCTTAATGTTTCTGTGCTTGTTACGTGTTGTGTCCATAAAATTTTACGCATTCTTCGATAACACCAGATCTCAAAGCTGGTAAATATTTTTTGAGTTGCGTCTGTGGAGAGGAGAGGAGAAACGATCGTGCGCGAAGAAATCTTGCAACTTTCTTAAATAATTTATATTGTCAATTGAAATTGTCAAATTGTCGTATATTTCATACCTACTGTCATTGAAGAAGAAAAATTATATGTTGCTCACAATATTGATATGATATGCAATTATTATATAAGCTATTATATAAGCTATTATATAAGCTATTATATAAACTTTGACAGCTTATTAAATGAAGAATTTGACAGACTGCCTGTAGAGTCAACGGAGACAGTAGCAGCAATGGTCACCAAAATAACAAACTAGGAAGTGGCTCAAGCGCTTCAAAAAATAAAGAAAGGAAAAGCGGTAGGACCAGATGATATTCCTGGGGAAGTATGAAGAGCATTGGGAGAGACAGGAACAAGGTGGCTAGCAGGTTTATTTAATAGAATTATGGAAGTTGGACAAATGCCAGACGAATGGAGAAGCAGTATACTAGTACCTGTCTACAAAATCAAGGGAGATATACAACAATGTACAAACTACAGGGCTATAAAACTGCTTAGCCACACCATGAAAATATGGGAAAGAGTAATTGATAGACGGATACGTTAAGAGACCGAAATATCCGACAATCAGTTTGGCTTTAAGCAGGGCAGATCAACAACAGATGCAATTTTCATTATAAGGCAGTTGATGGAACAATACAGGAGTAAAGAAACAAACGCTCACATAGTATTCATTGATCTTGAGAAAGCATATGATAGAGTTCCTCGAGAGATTCTGTGGTGGGCACTCAATAAGAAAGGAGTCCCTGGTGAATATGTAAAGATTGTGAGAGATATGTATGAGGGAGTAACGACTAGTGTTAGAACAGGTGTGGGAGAGATTGATAAATTTCAGGTGAAAGTAGGATTGCACCAAGGGTAGTATTCTATGGTGCCTAATGTATGCTGATGATATAGTGTTAATAGGAAATAGTGAAAGAGACTTAGAACAAAAACTAGAACAGTGGAGACAAGCTCTGGAGGAAAAAGGTTTAAAACTTAATAGGACAAAAACAGAGTATTTGGAATGTTCATTTAAAGATGGAGTTACTACAAATAAAATGGTATCTTTGGATGGTGAAATGATTGTGAAAAGCAATAGTTTTAAGTACCTAGGATCGGTATTACAGAGTAATGGAGAAATAGATGGAGATGTATGCAGTAGAATTAGGGCTGGATGGATGAAGTGGAAAGAAGCGAGTGGTGTGTTGTGTGACAAAAAAATTCCAATGAAGCTGAAGGGAAAATTCTATAAAAAAGCCCATAAGACCGGCTATGGTGCACGGAACTGAATGTTGGGCAGTGAAAAAGAAAGAGGAACAACGAAGGCATGTGGCAGAAATGAGAATGCTTAGATGGATGAGTGGAGTGACAAAGAAGGATAAAATTAGGAATGAGTATATTAGGGGAAGTCTAGGTGTGGCACCAATTGATGCCAAAATGAGAGAGCATAGGTTAGGATGGTTTGGTCATATTCAACGTCGAGACGTTAATCACCCAATACGAAGAATAGCTGAAGTGCAGATTCCTGGAAGGAGTAGGAGAGGAAGACCAAAGAAGACCTGGGGGGAGACGATAAGGCAGGACATGTTGGTAAAGCGGATTAACATTGATATGACCCAAGATAGAATTGTGTGGAGAAATGCAATTAGGGAAGCCGACCCCGCATAGGGATAAGGCAAAGAGAATGATGTACCTATTGTTTTGTGTGTTTTTTTGAGTTGAAGGGGTTTGAGGGGTCTCGCTTTCTGACGACCTGAGAGACCCTGTGATCCTCGTGGTTTATGCCTCTCTTTTTTTTTCGTCCATTCTCTTTATCTCGTATGTCCATCATGTGGTTCCTTAGTCTTTAATTTTATCACTGATTATCTAGATATTTAGCGGTGTGATGAATGACCGAAGTTATCGTTAACGTAAGTTATCCTGTAGTTATGTTATAACCCTCGAATTGGTGTGATGTATCATATTTAACTTAACTACTTGCGTTATTTCTTGACAGTTCTTGAGTTATCTGGTATATCAACTGTCACTTTATAACGCGACGTTAAACCTCAAGTTATGAGATAACTTTGTAGTTATGTAAGAATATGTAAGGTTTGGTTCATCTTTTGACTTGTTTTTAGACAGAAATCAATTGAATTTAGAAGCTAATAATTTAATAAATAAGAATAGAAGGGTAATACAATTTTAAAAATGATACAAAAATCAAATCGAGAGATATAAGTTGAAATTTTATTTTAAGCATCTACTGAGCTTTCTCTCCAGAGTTGCCAGATGATATTTTATAAATTTCCCACTTAGAAACTGAAATTCCCTCAAATTGAAGCTCAAATACGACACATTTAAATTTTTGCCGCAGTTTAATAAATTAGTAGTCAAATGAAGAGAACAGTACACCAAAATTATACTACTTATCAACGAGGGCCCTGGAAATAATTAACCCTCCGTTACTCGCACACGGTGTGGGAGACCGGGCCTGTAAATAAATTCCTGTAACTCTGCTTGTAGTGGGGATTTTGAATGGCTACTTCGTATTCCTCTTCAGTGGTCAATCAACTGTGGGTAAAGTCAGTTCGCAGTGTAAAAAATAGTACTGTCCTTTTGTTATTACGCAACACGGTCCCGTACACCGTGTGCGAGTATTTGTGCACCAATTTTTGTGTTTGGATCACACATCGATATTTTTAATTAGTAAGGTAATTTAAGATCTTTTCCTTATTTTCAATGTTTATAGATTAGTTTATTTATATTTATATATATATATATATAAATATAAATATATAACTTACCCAGAACCATCAGAATGAGGTTTAGGGAGATATGTGGTTTACCAACAGAACAAGTACCATTCCTAACACCAGGAACTTCAGATCGCTGTGCTGTTTGTGATTGGAAGAAAAATAGAAAAACAAAGTTTTACTGCCAAATATGCTCAAAATATCTGTGTTTGGAACACCATTGTTCCAATGAATGTGACACCATTGTGTATTTCATGTTTTAAAAACGTTAATTAATTTTTATAACTTTTTTTGTTACTACAATTACTCTTTATTTTTAATTTTTTTGTATATTGAATTAAGATCTAAAGTTCTTAGTAAACAAATTTAACCATATTCAATTTTTTTTTCACTTCCAAAGTTTTTGTATATACATATAAATGGATAACAATGAAAATTATTAAATTTTTGATTAAAGTAATATAATGTGAACACAAACGCATATCTACAAAATTATATGATCATATATTCATTAAATAATTTAATCGTACACAATTTTGCAAAAAAAATAATTTTAAAACACTGCTGACCCATATTTTTGGACCTGGTCTCCTGCACAGTGCGCGAGTATCCGATCACAAAAAGTTGGCGCGAGTAACGAAAGGTTTAGTTCCTATGGTCTTCATTTTATGGGAGTATAATCACCGGTATAATATACGCAGTTCTATGTACATTCACAAATTTAATTTACCATGACCCCTTAAAATACTCCATAATTTTCCACCCCCAAAAAATCCCACTACAATTTCCACGCTTTCAAATTACCCCAAAATTGTGGGAAAATACACCAATCTGGCAACCCTGTTTCTATCTACTGTTTGAAAGGTTTGAAACAACACCGAACCCGAACAGCTGTTTGCTGTTCGGCACTGGTCGGTCGTCGACGGTGGCCGACGATGGGGATTTACTTTCACGGTCATCTACTATGTTCCGAACTATCTCTCGCGCTCACTCCAACTTGTACTATTTCTACATAAGGTTCTCTTTGTTACTTTAACCTTTTTGCCTCAAACCTCATTTCTAATATAACGTTGATGATATAACTATCTCATAACTCTGACCGATCCATCACATCGAATTTTATCTAAATAGTTATGGGCATCGTTATTCCTTAGAGTTATCTTAACTTTAACTCAAACGTTAAAGTTAACTTCGGTCATCCATCACACGACTGATTTACTTACATTTTGACTAAGTCATTTCTCTGTGTCTGTGTGTAAAGTATTGTTAAGTGTCTTTAACTCTTCTTAGGAATCTCTGTATTTCTGTACACACTTTTGATTGTAATATAGACTAATTTTATTAAAAATATGTAATTTTTTACTGAAGACAACGTTTCTTGACTAGACTGTCGAAATTTCCAAGATTCCGGTCCTGCATTAATATTACCAACCTTAAATTGAAGACTAAAAATGTTAAGGTGTCTCTAAAAAGTGATTACATTTCCGGAAAAAGACGAAATGGATTCTGATTATAGTCGTTTTCACTTGACGTTAACAGGTTGTGAGGTGTTTTTTTTATTTTGATAATTTTCTCGTCCTTAATTGATATTCTTCGTTGAAGACAGATCGAAGTGTAATGGTCTTGGACACGACATTGTTTTTATAATACTGTTGGACTGTGTGAAAAGTAGCTCTAGGCATCTTATTATAACATATTACGTACTATGATCAATTTGTTGTTCTATGTTACGTATATGTAGTCTTCGACTTTGTAGGAATCTCTATCATGTCTCCGTCTTGTTTAAAAAAAATTGATGGCAATGAACATTTTCGCAAGTAAAAGAATAATTCTGATTAGATAAGATATTTGCTGTAGAATATGTTTTAGTTGATGGCAGTGGCGGCTGGTCCTAAGGGGCCACCGAGCCATGGCACTGGCTCTGAAAAATATACTTACAGGAAAACAGATTGAACAATAAAAATAATATTATTTTTACTATGCTTTTTTTTTAATATCAATGCATTATCTACATACATTATTTATCATTATGTAATTTAATATCCACGAAAAAACAAATACTTCCTGTGAGTTACTCTGCCCGAGCACCATTCCGTATGGCTCGAGATTTGACTTCAAAAGCATAGGAAAAGGTAGACGCGGTCAGCTTACAACGGACGCCGGGGCTTATGGGATTCCGAGCCAGACAAACTTTGGCTCGAGTGTGTTTTAGAATGTGACTTTTCTAGTGTTAGAATGTGTGTTAGAATGGTTTTTGCTTATCTATAACTTTTTAGCGTTGATTTGAAATTTCATCTAGCTCTTCAAATTTTAAAGGCTGTGCAACGATTTTAAATAAATATATATTCAAAAAATTGCCGGATTTGTGGATGTGATAAAAAAATGCATTTTTCTGTTTCGTGTGTGTTTTGTTTGGGAGCGATTTTACATGGGCAAGACATGGTATCATTGATTTAGTGCATATTTACGATAAAATAAATATTATGCCTTGCCTTATTTTCATAATTCTTTATCCATGCGATCATCTAATTATACATAAATATCAATTTTCAAGATACTGTGTCAAAAAACGAAAAAAAATCCATTTTCATCCAGTACCCGGTAACGTATTAAGTTGTGTTAAGGGTAAATTTACCTATGGTAAATTTATCTATTTGTGCACCGTCTCTTTTAGTAATCACGAACCGCCACTGGTTGATGGTATAATAAGCATGTATTTACGTCTATTGTGAGGCAACTAGTCCAAGTAATGAAGCTTAAAATAGGAAGCACCAAGTGGCAAACTTGGCAGACCTCGTTGGCCCAAGATGGTTTTTGGGGTTCTCGTTTAGAGTCTCATCATGTTCCCGGAGGTATTCTTTTGACATCGGCGCTTAGCCTATCCAATTCCACAATACTGTAATGTAGATTGAATTATAAGTACAACCATTGTTTGGTTCTGGGGCTAGTTGGCAAGTATATACGAATTCACTGATGATGGACTGATAGGTCCGAAAACGTTCTGAATGAACCTATTTTATTTAATCCGTTGGGATTTTTAAAATTTTATTAAATATACCTTTTACATTGAAGTAGTTTTACTTCATGTTACGAGTTTTTTAACTATATGGTATACTAGTGGAGTCACTGAAGGTGGATATGAGCTATTACCTCCGATTTCGTTGAACCTCCATCAATTTTCATGAAAATCGGTGAGTAGTTAGAGAATACCTCAAGGAACAAGGGTGACATGATGCCAACTTGCGCTTTTACCCTGGGGGTGGATGGCACCCCTTCTCGGGGGTGAAAATTATTTTATTAAAAATAATACCATAAATCGATAGAGGGACAAATTCTAAGTAAAATTTGTTATATAAAGTTATTAAAATAAATCAAAACTTTTTGAGTTATTAAACATCAAAGATTTTAATTTTTCGTGAGAAAAATCCATGTTTTTAACCGATTTTTCATAAATAACTCAAAAACTGTAAGTTTTTGGAAAAAAGTTATTATTACCAAAATTAAAGCTAATAAAAAACTGAATAAACTCGTTACTAAAAGAACATTCTAATGTTAATTTAAAGTGAGTTATAGGTAATTGAATACATATTTTTTTCGGCGAGTACCCAAATCCAAATATTCAATCTTAAATAACGGGAAAATTATGCATTTTGTAACATAAAGTATTAAACATTTGTCAAAGTACTTAAAAATATCTATCAAATGAGTCTCCGAACAAGTTCATTGCGTTAAAAGTTTATGCACCAAAAATTTTTCAAAATTTTCCTTTTAAAAAATTTTCTAAAAAATGATGTTGTTTTTTTTAATAACTCCATCAATTTTTACGATATCAGGTTCACCTAAAAACCATTTGAAAGCTAATTTCAAGGGATAATAAAACAAGTTAAATTTATCCTTTTAAACCTCTTAATTTTTTAAAAATAAAAGGTTAAATTAGTCCCGGTTATATGGTTGTCGCAGCAAAATTTAAGTTTAAAACGTTTCTATCGCGGTTATTTTTTACCCTAGGGAAATTGTAAAAACGGTAGAAAATGTAGTACAGAAAAAACTAAAATTTGGTTATATATTATTTTTACGTATATTAAGTATTTTTGGAGTTATTATCAAAAGAAAATGAAAATTACAATAATTTTAAAAATTCTGATTTTCTTAAATTATACCTTTTTTTCAAAAATATGCATTCTAAACCGGTCAAAATTATTGAAAGCATTACTTATACTAATATAAAAAAATTCTAGTAAGGATTACTAGAAATTTTAATTTTTGTGGAAATGGCGATGTTTTATTTTTCACTTTTTCCTAAAAAATTCGAAAGGGCTCTCTTATTTTCATCATAACTTGCTTAATTTTGATGCTATTAACTTTTACTGGAGCTCATTTGATAGGTATTCCGAAGTACTTCGATAAGTATATGGCACGTATATTTTATGAAAGGCATCGTTTTCCCGTTATTTAAGATTGAATACTTAGATTTGAGTACTCGTCTAAAAAAATATACATTCAATTACCCCTAACTCACTTTCAGTTAACATTAGTTTTGTTTTTTAAGCAAGTAGTTTATTTCGTTTTTTATTAGCTTCAATCTTGGTAATTAGAACTTTTTTGTAAAAACTTATAGTTTTTGAGATATTTATGAAAAATCGGTTAAAAACATGGATATTCCTCGCAAAAAATTAAAATATTTGATGTTTAATAACTCAAAAAGTTTTGATTTACTTTAATAACTTTATATAACAAATTTTGCTTATAATTTGACCCTCTATCGATTTATGGTATTATTTTTAATAAAATAATTTTCACCCCCGAGAAGGGGTGGAATCTACCCCCGGGATAAAAGCGCAAGTTGGCATTATGTCACCTTTGTTCCTTGAGGTATTCTCTAACTACTCACCAATTTTCATGAAAATCAATGGAGGTTCAACGAAATCGGAGGCGAAAACCTTCAGTGACTGCACTATACAGCCAACCCAGGGAACTACCCCTTTTAGAAGAAGATGTATTTTGGATCTGGGGGATTAGTTTTCTGAAAATTTAGTCTACTTTATATGCTTTTAAAATGCACACACAACTGTTGAATTTTATCAAGAAATATTGCAAGTTATGGAAGATAAATTTTCAGAGTTTTGGTATATTTTAGAAGAAAAAAAGCAAAAATTGAGTCAAGGACAGTTGAGCTATGAAATCGTTATATTCATTCGAATGTGAATGAATAAAAGGGGAACATAATGACTGTATGTTTCTATCTGGGAGAAAAATGGGAGAGTTATAAACACGTCATTACATATGAAATTAGCAACAGGTATTATGGCGGTTTTAAAGACAAGTGGCAGATAATAACATACTTAAGGCAAATTAATACCTACTTTAATTGATACTGAGAAGGATGTAAACACTTTGTCTGCGCATAAAAAGCCATTTTTAAAAAGTGGAATACCGGCTTCCATAATTATAATGGAATATCATTTATAATATAATATGAAGCTACTTTATTTTAAATAATAGTAGTAGGGAGGTACAATAATTTTCTTATTTTATTCAAATTTTATTCTTGGCATATAATAACACAGTTTTCGCATTAAGTGCATTTAATATTTTTTTCCTTGCATAATAATGTTCATATTGGGAAGCAGAACAACCGCTCGCAGGATAATTATTGTTATTCAACGCGGTGAAAACATTTTATGCATTCAATGTAGAATTAACTACGGTCTAATTGAAGAACATTAAAGAAATTATTATATGGTCATCATCTTTTCTGAGAATAATATCCCAGTAACACAGTAATTGAAAAAAAAACGATTTTATGACTGGAAGTCGAATATTTCTACTACTAGTTCATTTATGGTTGTTTCAAGTAAAGTGAACAATCAAACACTTTCTATAGAAAAAATTCTATTAGTTTTTTATTCTTGACTTTAGGCGGGAGGCCTTTTCGTAATATATGAAACACTACTATGCATCTTTTTCGTGATCGCAAAATTTTTGCATGAACACAATGAAAAAAAAAGGCTCCCTGGTTCCCATACCGTTCACGAAAAAAATTTTCATGCTCTTGTTTTCAGATTTTTAAGTTAAACATCTGCTTGATTTATTTAATAGCCCTTGTGCCATTATATTGTCTAATAATATAGGTACTTACCTAAAAACTTCAACAGAGGAAGATTTATAAAAGTTTCACTATTGCTTCGATATATCTTTTTTTTTTCAAATATGCAATTCTTCATGTTAAGATATGTCTTGAACAAGATTTTTTCATTTATTTGCATTTTAATATTAGTATGATACAATCAGGCGCGGATCCAAGGGGGGGGGTCAATGGGGTCAATTGCCCCCTCCTTGAGACTTCGCCTGGTGTGGCCTTTTTTTAAGCAAGAGATAATTACGATTGAAAATAAATAGTGAGTTTTGTGTCCTGTTGACAACTGAATAACGGAATGAAACACAAAACATAATTCCTTCTCCAAAGTACGTGTTCTCGGTCTTACTGTGTGGTGTCGAGTCTTGGACTGTGAATAAAATCGATCTACTTACCTGAATCGGCTTTCAAAATGTGGTTCTAAATTTTAAAAGTATCTTGAGTGAAGAAGATTGGAAACTCCACAATACTAGAACGTCTCTGCAAGAATACTGAGATTATAGTAGGCATCAAGAAGAGAAAAGTGGAGTATTTTGGACATGTAATGAGAAGTTTCAAATATAGGTTGCTACAAAATATTATACAAATATTATTTATTAAAGTGAAAATAGAAGCCAAACGCAGTCCAGGACGAAAAAGCACTTCGTGGTCGATTTAGGGTGGCAGTGAAGGAAATTAAGATAACTATGATAGTAACCAACGTTCTGAAAGGACATGGTACATGAAGTAAAATAAAGTAACAGCACATACCGAAAAAGAATCATGCGTACGCTAGTGACGAGAAAATTTTTATTTCATTGCCCCCTCCTTGCAAGGTTGCTGGATCCGCCGTTGGATACAATTGATCCAAAAGATGGCATAACCCAGACATCCAAAGTGAAAGAAAGTATGGTCCATATAATGTTCAGAAAAAAGTCACACCATTTTGAGCGTCGGGTTTGGGGGGGAGAGGGGGGAGAAATTTTCGTCAATATTTCTAAAGCTATGCGGTTTAGCATGAACAACCTTCTATACAAAAATGTTCTACATTAAATTTGAAATAAAAAAGGCCCTATAAATAATCCTTCTAAAATGAACGGTTCCAAAGTTACGGAGGTAGTATAGTATAATAATTGGTCCAAAAAAAGGCTTAACCCAAACATCGAAAGTAAAAGTTTTCCTCCAACACCATCATCATTCTCTTTGCCTTATCCCTATGCGGGGTCGGCTTCCCTAATTGCATTTCTCCACACAATTCTGTCTTGGGTCATGTCAATGTTAATCCCCTTTACCAACATGTCCTGCCTTATCGCCTCCCCCCAGGTCTTCTTTGGTCTTCCTCTCCTACTCCTTCCAAGGAGTAGGAGAGGAAGATTAATAGGAATAATAAAATAAAATAAAATAGGAAGAAAACTCCTTCCAAGTTTTCCTCCAACACCAATTTGTTCTATATGGTCCACATATTGTTCAGTAAAAAGTTTCAACATTTGAGCGTCCGGTTTGGGGGTCAGATGGGGGAGAAGTAGGTAAATTAGTAGTTTTTTTACGTTTTTCGTCAATATTTCTAAAACTATGCTTTAGCGTAAACAATGTTCTATACAAAAATGTTCTACATAAAATTTAAAACAAAAAAGGTCCAATACATAAGTGTTATAAAATCAACGGTTCCATAGTTACGGAGGGTGAAAAGTAGAGGTTTTCGATACTTTTTATATTTTTTGGGCAATTGATGATGATTTTGGTTGGTGAGGTTGACGTTTTTTCAAGGGCTTATCAATAACATACCACCGGCCCCTAAAATAGCAAATTGTATTTACAAAACACAATCCTGTTAAAGAAAATTTCTTTCATGAGTAATAATATTAAAAATTGCCCAAAAATATAAAAAGTATCGACAAAGTTTTTCCGACTAGACACCCTTAAGCTATTAACACATTTTCAGTTTGTTATTAATCAACTTTTTTTGATACGCGGAATTCAGGCCTATATGCAGTTTTATTAAAAAAAAGTTTCATAACTTTTTATTTCTTTATTTCTTCAAGTTTCATAATAGTATCTGGTTTTTTAAAACCAGCTTTTATAGATTTTTCCCAATTTTTGAGCATCGTAGCATCTTGACTAAATCACTTTTACGTTTTGAAATAAGTTTTTTTTTAATTTTTAGGGAAACAGAAGAAAAATATGTACACAATTTTATAATATTATCAGTAGTAATTGCACGAGAGCTCTAAAATTATCGATTTGCTCCCAGACTGACACTTTGACAGTTTTAATTTCACCACCCAAAGAGGAGTGACATTATGTCAAAGTGTCACGAGGGGAGCAATTCGATAATCATTTTAGAGATCAAGTGTAATTCGCTTAGATTATTTCATGAATAAAACTGTCTTTTTAAATCATTTTAACTAATATTTTATTGATATCTTCACCTGAATATTTGCTAAACCTATTTCTTGGTGTTCTCTGTACAAGTTGTAAAACATTTGTCATTAATGTGACTGAATGTTCATTTTTGCGTAGTAACGAAGGGAATCTGAAGGAGGTAATGCTTGACGACGGGAAATTATCAAAAATTATCATTGTAATTTTTATTTCTGTAGCGTTCTATTGGTCAGAATATCCTATGAATGAAATAATTTTTGCAATCTCTACGCACCGTAGTTTGTTTTTGGATATTATAAATATGCACTTCTAGTTTGTATTCCTCAATACACCAGAGAACTTGAAAGTTTTCTTTCTATTATTTTTACAACTTAATTAAGTTCATTTCATAGGCATTTGTTCCACATTTTTATAAAAATCTCCATTTGCTTTCCATATTTTATATTTCGACTTATCTTTATTTATTTTCTTTATTATTAGTACTTTTTTCTATTTCATTCCCTTTCTCGTATGTTTGTGAGTACCTATGTATGTAGATATGCTGTTTTAAATTATTATGCTTCTCTATTCGCTGCTTTTTTCGAGAAAAGTAAAAAAGCTACTTCAGAATTTTCAATTGATTTTTCAATTGATCTTCAGAACATTTCAAAAACCCAATATTAATCTGCTACATTGCAATCCGCTTCGAGTATAAGAGAATCTCATATTCATTTTTTGTCTGGAACAAGAAATGCATATTCAATTTATTTGATCCGCAAATATTCAAATTGGACTATAAAAATTGTTTAGTTTTATCGTTGTATTGGAGTCTCTCTCCGAGCACGACATTTACAATATTTATGTTAAATGCAATAAAAGCGTACAACTTCGAACCTTGGAAGCTCATAAACGACACAAACTTGTAAAACCACCCACTTCGATAAATACACACTGCATGTTCACCGGACTTCACCCGGTGTAACGTTGATGATTTACTGCTCACCCACCCGCTGATCTCTTTATAGTCCACTCGATATTGTTTATTTCCTTTTCTTGGTTACTCTGCTAGTCGAAATTTACTTTTAACCTCCAAAGCTGTCTATCACGTCAAATGCCTGTACAAACAAGCTGATGTGTTTGTAGGAATACATTAATCGCCAAATTTAATGAAACATTAACCTCATAAAATAAGCGTAAATGGCAAAAGGGTTCGGAGACTATTTTATAGTGGCACGTTTAACATAGAATCTTTTTATATGCGATTAAACCACGATTGATCGTAATAGACCACGTCCTGAAAATGGTAAAAAGTGAAAAAAAAATAGTAACAGGATAGAACTCAACGTAAAAGAAAAAAATATGACAAACATTTAAGGAATAGCTATTTGTATAACAAGGGAGGAAAGTGCTTCTTTTCCTCCCGAGAATGAAGTTTACTGCCCGACGCGTAGCGGAGGGCAGTAATCATTCAAGGGAGGAAAAGATACTTTACTCCCATGTTATACATATGGTTTTTCCACCTTCCTCAAATTAATAACAAGTCATTTTTCATTTTTACTTAATTTATTTATGTAACTAACCAACAAAATTTATAAATTAAAACTAACAAGTAGGTAGAATATATCTGTCAACTGTCAAATATAAGTCAAATTATTAATGTAAACATTGTTAAATCAAAATAACAATTTACTGTTTTTTACCATTCTGCAAAATACTGTGTTTTATAAATAAACGTTAAAATGTATAGATACTTACGTAATAGAAAATAGATATTGTACAGGGCGTCAATAAGTTATATTTCATGAATGAAATAGCATGACGTCACTTTTACTTTTCCTCCCTAGGGAGGAAAAATATTTTCCTCCCTAAGGAGGAAAAGTAAAACTTTGCTCCCTACAATCAGGTCCGGAAAAGTATACTTTCGGTAGAGGTAGGTGGAAAAATAATTTACAGTCGTTCTGAAGTCGGAAAGAGGAAGAGGGTCGGGTTTTAAGGGCAAAAAAGATGTTTTTACTATTTAGCAATCAAAACACAAATAAGTTTCTATAATCTATAAGCTAGTTTGCTAGCTGTGGAGCAAAGAGCTCCTAATGGCTTAACGAGGTCCTCTCCAGAGAATAGACCACTTTAACCGTTTCTCAGATCAGCTGGCAAGTTCCTTTTGAGTCACCTATTGGCATAATGTTGTATTATAGGTTAAAGGAGGGGGTGACTATGTGATGCCAGTCCTTCATGGTGCTTCCTGCTATATTTAATGATCACATCCTGACAGCTTCTATGAACGGGATTCTTAGGTCTTCATGAAGCGTTAAGTTTGAACCAGGGTGCATAGTTATCGTTCGCAGTATTTTCGATTGGCTTCTTTAAATTATGGTTGTCTTTGACTCGCACATCTTCAGAGTTAAAGTTCATACGTCCATATAGGTTTTATGACAGCTTTGAAGACAAGGATTTTATTTTCTAGGATCAGGGAGCGTTCAAGTATTACGTAACGCGATTTTTAAAGATTTTTGACCCCTCCCGCTCCCTGCGAAACGCACTCTAATGGGCGTTTAACTATTGCGTAACGCAATTTTTGAAGATTTTTGACCCCCCCTACAACCTGCGTTACGTAATACATGAAAGGTCCCTAGGTTTCAGTACCGGATTAACCATTAGGCAAAGTAGGCAGTTGCCTAGGGGCCTCACAGGGCCCAAAACGAAAAAATAATAATTAGAATTAAATAAATACTATAAATCATATATTATGTTGAAAAATTCAAATATCGCGAAATACCATAAAGTGGTGGTGGACGTATAAAATTACATTACAATGCATACTTTTATTCACACAGAAAGTCAATGTTGTGAGAATAAATCGCTAATGAATGCCCTTTGGTAGAAGGAACAGTACTACAGATGGAAATAAGAAAAAAATATCCAAGAGTCGAGTAGAAAAACACAAGAAAAAGCAGGAGAAAGCAAAGATCGCTAAGCAAGATCTAAAACAGAAGCAAAACTTATTTAAACTCAGTTTCACACGGAAATCCATAGCTAGTGAAGCTGCAATTAATAAAAATGCACATAATGAAATAATAACTGAAGGAAACATAGCTTCCGTAACTGTAGAAGATAAAACAACATGTAACGATAGTTCTATTCCATTTCAAGAAGTTAAAGAACCAGAAATCGAACCTAAGTTAGAAATTAAAGTAAAGATAAATTGGGTCCTAAATTCGGAAAACGACATAGGATTTCGGAATACAATAACTGAAGAAGAAAGGAAATTTTGGATTGGGAAAGGTCTTCAGAATGTAAAAAATCTTGATGGAAGTGTTTCAGGATCAAAAAGAAATTTTGAAGGCATTAGGGACCGTTCAAGTATTACGTAACGCAGGTGGGGGGTCAAAATTCAAAAATTGCGTTACGCAATAGTTAAACTCCCATAAGAGTGCGTTACGTAGGGGGGGTTAAAAATCTTCAAAAATCGCGTTATGTAATACTGACAATTTATAACTTTATTATTTCTACTCCGATTTTAAGGATTCTTGCACCAGTTTGTAGGTACATGTATTGATATCGTTTGGTATTATTCCGGTAACAGCAAAATTTTGCTTGCATTGCATTATACAGGGATGAATGGAAACGCTGTATTTTCTCTTAAATTTAAAAAATTCTGTGGAAAAATGGAATAGTTGATTTTGTTTCGTAGTCCTGTCATATTATCCCACAGACATTACTAAAATTTTGTTTTTTGAATTATCCGAATATCTCTTTTCTTGTAAGAGCTGTACCATTTTTTGTAAATAAAAACACTGATTGACTCATAAAATAGAGGTTGGATTAATAAAATTAGAATGGCGCGCATGCAGCCCAATCCTATTGAGCATTTATGGGATGAATTAAAAATTCGCTGTCATCCCAGACCTCCAGAAAATTTGGTACAGTTATGACCCTGGTAGAGGAATATCGGGCTATTCCCCAGGCAAGTATAACATATCTTTATTCGATGCTAAACAGATTGCCAGCAGTCGTCTCTGCAAGAGGTGGACATACCCGCTTTTCAATTGTTTTGTTTTGTTGTTAATTTTGTTTTGTTTTGTTAAATTTAGTGCGTTTGATATTGTTAATTACATAAATCTTCAAAGCAGTGTTTTTATTTACAGCTCTTACAAGAAAAGAGATTTTTGGATAATTCAAAAAACAAAATCATAGTAATACCTACAGGATAATACAAAAGGAGTATGAAACAAAATCAGCCCTCCGATTTTTCCACAGAATTTTTTAAAGTTAAGAGAAAAAACAACGCTTCCATTCACCTCCGTATATATAATGCCATCTAAGCAAAAAAAAATTGTTACCGGAATAATACCAAACGACATGAAAACATGTACCTACAAACTGATGCAAGAATCTTGAAATTCGGAGTACAAATAATAAAGTTATAGATTGTCAAACTTAATCAAAAATTTTGGGAGGTGGAATTTTGTGCCGGTGAGTGTATATTTAAAAATTTTCAGCATTTTATAAAAATTGTTAATAAAAGAAACGGTTTGAAAAAGTGCTGACTTTTTAGCCTCTAAATATTTCTAATGATATTTTTTATACCAGGCGCTGTACAATAACTTAAAAGATGGAGCTTTAAATTGGAGCGCGCTGAAAAAACATCTCGGTTTTCTCGGTTTCTATGGCAAGAAAAACGCTTGTTTTTTTTTAATTGAGGTTAATATAAAATATAATAATAATAATTACTAATTTTTCTTGGAAAATACAAAAAGATTCGTGTCAAAATTTAGTTTATACCCATTTATTGAGAGACTCTAAAGCTAAAGGCTTAATAAAAACATAAAAATATGATTGCTTCACTTTGTATGATTGTTAAAAAGCAAGACAAAATCAGCTAAATGTATTCATTAATTGATCATCAGTTATTTCTCATATAGCGTTTAGAACCTTCAAAACCCTTTATAAGATTTTTAAATGAAATTTATGATTTGTTCACAGCATAGTCTGAAGTATTAGAAAACTCCTGTTAGGTCCTTGAGCGACATCTACAATAGCTCCCATTTACGCCATTCCCTCCCAAAATACTCCTTATCTTTTTTTAATTACCGTGTTTACAATATTTATTATTATGTAAATGTGCAGTCGATAAAAATACTCATAAAATATTACTACGCTTCCAGAAATTAGACTTTTATGTTGTACGCCTTAATAAACATTATAAGCTAGCAAGAAAGATGGAAAAATGTTTATTGATAGAAATGAGGGGGTCAGCTGGAAGCTTCTCCAATAAATCGCTTGTAAATTGAATGGAATTGCCGTTTTGTGCGACGTGAACCACCTTGACCATAAATAGAATTGAGAATACTGACAGTTACTGGGTTTAAGAGAAATGTGAAGTGTCCAGGGACGGGTTGAGCTTTTGTAAGGAATACAAAGAAAGTTGTACCATTATTAAACACCTTGCAAACATCTTTTAATCAATTAGCTAAGGTGATAAGCCTAATATACGAATCTTTCGATATTGCAACGAATACAGCTTGCTAGATAATAGCAGAATTTATCACCGATATATCAAATTATATAACCATACTGTTTAAACAAGTAAATCTTCTTCTTTAAGTGCCCTGGCCGTTGCGAACGTTCCCTATTAACATGGCAATTCTGATCTTGCTTACGGCACTTCTGAATAGTTCGACCGATGCGAGCCCGAACCACTTCCGCAGATTTTGGGGCCACGGTATCTTCTCCTGTCTGGTCCTCGCTTACTGTCTCTTTTCCATTAGATAATCAATTTACATTTGACGGTATAGACCGTGTCTCAATTTGTGGCCTAGATTGCATTGTGTCAGTGTCAGCGTCCAGACCTCCACACCATAATATAGTAAGATCGGAAAAATGTAGCATTTAACTAGACGTAGTTTTAGGAGAAGAGACAAATCCTTGCTTATAAGGAACTTTTTTATATTGAGAAATGCTGCTCTGGCTCCCCTTAATTTATGTGGCCTGTTCCCATTTTGCATTTACGGTGATACCAAGGTAGTATACATAAGATTCTACATGGTCAACTCGTATGTTATTTATCCTTAACTGTCGAGCAGGTTGTTGATTTTTGCTTATCAGCATCCATTTTGTCTTCTTTAAGTTGAGGCTCAGGCCCCTCACTAACTAAATTAATCCTTTCCATTGCCAACTGTAATTCGTCTATGCTACTGGCAAGGAGCACCGTGTCATCGGCATATCTTATATTGTTCGTTAACTAATCGTTTATTTTTATGCCCTCATTTGCATTTTCCATACATTTTTAAATATTTCTTGGGAATGAATATTAAATATGAGTGGGGATAAGATACTTTCCTGCTAAAGGGTGACAAACAGGTAAATAAATATTATAAATACAGCCTACCTAGAGCAATGGAAAATTATGTATAAAATATTATCAGGAACTTCTATATCCATATCTCCCTCCAATGGCGCTACATTTCAAGTTGGGTCATACAGAATCCCTTTTCTCGACTTGGTCCTCCAGTTACCCACCCTCAATAACTCTTTACCATCGATTTTCATCTCTATATACACTTTTCTCTAGGTCTCTCCACTGTCAGACGTCCCACCACAGTTTCACTAAGTGTTCTGCTAGGTATTCTGCTATTTCCATTTTTATAAGGCGACCTGCCAAGCGCAATCTTTGTATTTTTGCATAAGTTGCTTTAGACGGTTCTTTATAATATTTATATAACTCGTGATTGAACCTTGTTTTCCATATTATACTATTGCCCCAGCCCCAAATGGGTTCAAATATCTTTCCCAAGATCTTTTCAAAAATATTAATTAGGTTTATTGTTTTTTCTGTCAAGACATGATCTATATTTTGAACTCTCCTTTTAACAGTTTTCCATTTGCGTCTATAATGATATTCAGAAAAAAGATTTGTAGGTATCTCATAGATTCATTATGGTAGGAGAGCCCAAGCGGGGATTTTTGCAGTTACTCGAGCGCGTATCCCTACCATATATAAGATCTTGATACAGGGGAGTTCGTTAAGGGGGTCCGAAAAAAAAATCTATCATTACAAAAACTCGAAATCGTCAGATTAAGATAAGGTAAGTTAAGTACATGCAGGAACATTGTATATTTAAAAAACTAAAAAATACGTGTTCAATATTTTTTAAAAATCTATTGAACGATACCAAACACGACCCCCAATGAGAGGGGTGGGGGAAAAATTTAAAATTTTAAATAGGAACTAAAACTGGAATTAAAACTGTCATTCTTACATGACAAATAACATGCAACTTTATTTAACTGTGATTAGATGAAGATTCTTGGTAAACCGATGTTTTTCCTTCCCACCCTTACGAGGGGGATTTTAGGGGAAAATCCAGGGGTAGGAGTGGCAAACTTTTTGCATCTTTTTTGGGGTCCTAAAATTGTTATGCAGACTACTTCCGATCTCTATTTGCTAAAGGCGACGATAATGAACCACCAACACCTGAAGTTACGACGAATGAAGAAATAAACATCGAGGAGGAGGGAGAGGTAAAGGAAGCATTAAGAAAATTAAAAAACAGAAAATCTCCAGGAGAGGACAGAATATCAAACGAACTCAAAAGTACGGAGGACAAGATCTAACTAAACAACTATTAAAACTAATACAAAACATAATAGAACAAAACAGAATACCACAAGAATGGAGATGAAGCATCCTAATACCTCTCTTCAAAAAAGAAAACAAATCAGACTCGGAGAATTACAGAGGGATTAACTTATTAGACACAACATTAAAATTAACAACAAAAGTGATAACAAACAAATTTAATGAAATTTTAACATTAGCAGAAGAACAAGGTTTTAGGTCGGGAAGGTATGCTCTGACGCTATATTTATAATGAGGCAAGTTCAAGAGAAATCGTTGGAATACAACAAACCGGTATATTTATGTTTCGTGGACCTTAAGAAAGCATTTGACAGGGTCACATTAAAGGACGTTATTCACTTGTTATACTCAAAAGAGGTACCTCTAGGAATAATTAAAACGATAGAAAACATCCACCAGAACAACACAATAAAAGTAAAAGTGGAAGATGGACTAACTGACCCAATTGAAGCCGGCAATGAGATAAAACAGGGGGATTCCTTGAGTCCTTTATTGTTCAACCTGATCATGGACGAAATAATAAAAAAGTAAGAAATAAAAAAGGATACCAAATGGGAGAAAAACAACTTAAAATAATCTGCTATACGGACGATGCAATACTAATCTCTCAAAGTGAAGATGATTTACAACGTATGCTGCACCAATTCAACATAATCGCCAGAAAATTGAACATGTTAATTTCCTCAAAAAAGACAAAGTGCATGGTTATAACAGCAGATCCAATAAGATATAAATTAGAGCTGGAAGGACAGATAATAGAACAAGTGATGGAGTTTAAATACCTAGGCATCACACTATCTAGCTACGGAAGGCTCGAAACAGAAGTGGAATATCAAGTGAATAGAGCAAACAGAGCCGCAGGTTGCCTGAATGACACAATATGGAGAAATAAAAATATCGGAAAAGAAATGAAAGGCAGAATTTACAAAACAGTCATCCGACCAATAATGACATCCGCGCGGCAGAAACACGACCCGACACAGAGAGGACAAAAAAATGGCTCGAAACAGCGGAGATGAAATCCCCTCGGAAAATCGATGGTAAGACTCTATGAGACAGAGCTAGAAGTACAGATATACGACGGAGATGCAAGGTGGATAACATTAATAACTGGGTAAGAAACAGAAGAATATAATGGAATGACCACATAAGCCGAATGACAACAAATAGGGTAGTCAGGACAGCGAGAGACGGTTCCCCAATAGGAAGACGATCAGTGGGAAAACCACGAAAACGATGGAACGACAACTTACTAGAGGCACATTGAAAAAACAGACAGAGTCATGTCTATACAAAAATAAGAAGAAGAAAAATTATCATGCTTAGCAAAATTCAGCTTGTTCGTATGATTTTTAAAGGTTCAGTGGCATTTTCGTTTCTGACGATTGGTGTTTAGCAGCGAGGTAATTTATAGAGTCAATGAAACATTTATCATTTTGACACCACGAGTAGACTGTTAGCTAACTGGTTAATGAAAAAGACAAACGACATAGTAAAATTAAAGTCACTGTGGTTATTAATATAAAATATATACCTAATTATTTTTTTAGTACTATTTAATGTGATTCAATATATTCAAATTAATTTGGCTAATTAGATTTTATGGCGACTTCAGATCCAACAGCGAGATTGTTTTTATGTCTTGAATACACCTACATTTTTAGAAAAGCTTCATAATAGCACATTATGATACTTATTTAAAAGGGAAATTTTGGAAAAATTTTAACGTAATGGAATCCCTAATAACTAATCATCTAACAAAATACACATTGTCACAACCTCTTCATTTGGCATTTGTGGCAAAAAACAGAAAAGAGTGGAGAACCATGGGGAGAACCTCCATGGGGAGGTCTTTGTTCAGGAGCGGATATATACACAAAACAGGCTCCAATAATAAAAAAAAATTGCTGTCATAGATCTAATGAATGTTTGCTGATAATATTTGTTGTGAATTGAGAAATAAGTGGTTTTAAAAGTAATTACGACGATGTGGACCATTGTCATTATTTCTCAGTGCTAATAACTATTTTATAAAATTTTCACTTTATATTATACTTCCTCCTGACAATTTTAGAACTTATTCACGCCAAAATCTCACCGAATCGTCTATTGTAACATTCTCGCGATCCAACCCTGTTACTATACAGATTTAGTAGGGTTTTAGTGAAGAGAAATCAATGAAGAGAAGTGGAAGAGGGTAGAAAGCCAATTGGAATTAGATACTCTTCTGGTGAAAGTATATCTCTTGGAAATGTGTCGGGAAAACACCCCAACGGAGTTGTCGTTCTCTTTCTCTCTCGTTCATTCTACTTAATTAAGGATCAGAACAACTTTAAATCACAGCATGCCGCGCTTTGAGGTTTAACGTTCTAACAACGTTATTACAAGTTGTCAAGGGCGTTCGTTTAATAGGAATAGGATAGTAAAATGCCAAATTATCTAGAGCGTGGAAGATGTTTTTGCGTTTAGCGTACTTTCCACATACTTGTAAGACTATTATCAAATGAATGTTCAAGGATAATTAGGATGTAGGTACTTTTATGGTCAAATGTTTACTTTATTAAAGTATGCAGCTTTCGCATCGTACCTTTTGACTCGGTACTGTTTTGTTTTGGCAGATCTACGGGGTGAATAAGGGAAATCCTCTCCCCCAACAAGGTTCAAAATAAAAAATTAAATATATACAAAGACATAGGTATATTTTTTATGCCTCTTGGTTGGTGTTTCATTGGAAGTCCCGCCCCCCTACGCAACTGTCTAGATAGATCCACCACTGGTTTGAGTAGATGCCAAGCCAAAATTGTCTGGCAATATTTTGAGAAAACAAATTGTTTAGGAAATTTTCAGCTTTTTAAGGGCATTTGAAGAGTATACTTTAAATAAATTATTTGTAAAAAAATTATTTGTGTCTATCTATGTCTTGTATTGTAATTAAAATATCTGCCAATGGTGGATTTACTAACAACTAAATTTATTAAGTTTTGATATTGTATATTGGAGAAATCTTTTATATCGGTCTTATTATTGATCCAATTTTGATCTTTTTTATGTAAATCATCTCCAATATCGGTATATCTTTTGTTTTAGTTCTTTTCTTTTTCTAAAATCTGTACATTTTCATTATCAAAAAATGGCTACTTTGCAGGGAATCTAAGGCTGTATTGTTTGATTATACTTTTTGTTTGTCTTATACTTTTAAGTACATAATTCTAGTTGTTGTTCTAGAATAAAGAGTTTTTGTTCAATTCTCTTACCGAGTTTTATATCCATAAAATTCTATTATTCTATCCTAAAAATTCATTATTATTTTTTTCATGCATGATAATTCGTTTAAGTACCTATATCCAATTTTGCCCCCATTAAATATTCGGAAAATGATGAAATTATCTTTTCATCTTCTAAGTTAAACTCATTGATTTCAACTTAGCCTATGCAGATGTATTTTGTTTTTGTTAAATTAACATTTAGACTCCATCGCTCGTATTCCTGTATTACTCGCTTTATCATCAGCTGTAGATCTTTCTGGTCATATGCGATGATTACTTGTACATCCAAGAACTTATATCGAAATAAAGCTTGTTTCGCCGTTTAATGGTATCCATTCTAGAACATGATTACTTCCATCTCTCCAGAGGCTCTTTCAAGTTGATTTTAAAGGGTGTTAGAGATAAACTGCAGCTCTGAATGAGTTGTTTTACTTTCACCAGTGTAATATTAATGGATAACCACACGAATGCTTGCCATAGTCTACATAGAGGTACTGTATATAAGCTTTCTTGAAGTCCACAAATAATAGATCAGTTAGTCTATCCCTAGCCATTATTTTTCCACTTATTTGGGTCAAAGAGTATACATGGTCGATGCAAGATCGTCCAAATCAAAATCCTGCTTGCTGTTCTAGCTCCAGTGATTCGTATTCGTGTTCGACTAGGGTTTTCATAACTTTTCCATATAATCTACTGAGAGCGCTGGTAACTGAGATGCAGCAGTAGTTGATTTTAGTTTAGGATGTTAATTTTTTAGTATACTCTCCGACTTGATTCTTCCAATTGTAATGTCTTTCTTGGAGTCTTGAGTCTGCAATTCCTCTTAAAGTGCCCTCTCCTATAAATTTCAAACTCTTGTTCAGGGGCGGTTTCTCCATTGGTTCACTTGTGCAGTGAACACCCAATCAAATTTCATTAAAATACATATTTTTAAAAATCTCATAAATATCATTAAAATATTTTTTCTTAAATCTCATAAATATCATAGTATCATTAAAATATAACTGTATTTATTAATCACATAATTTGTTTGCACAACACCGCTACGCTAGATGCACGTGGTAAGTGCAGAATTCAAATTGAACCCAGCCACTATACAGTAAGCCTATAGAAGAACGAGAGCTCTTAAATCCGTGAACCAGGGATTCTCCTATCTTAAAACATTGACCATTTGTGCACTGCACACAGAGACCGGGGCGAAGCGTTTCGATTCACAATTTGGCATTTTCTGTTGTGGGATTTTATTAAATACAATATTGGTAGGTAGTTTTTTTAGGATGGTGGAGCCTTATTCAGTGAAGTTTATAAAAGAAAATGCAAATAGTTTTGAAAATCGACTTCTTATAAAAAGAATGGACTAACTTGGCCGGAGATAAACTTGGTACAAGAATGTGCAATAAGAAACAAAAAGTTTAAACATTGTTTTAAAGTTGAACAATATAGAAAAACTTAGTGATTATGTGGGTGTGATAAAATACATTCTTTATTTTGTTTTCCATGTTTAGTATTTTCAAAGAATAAAACTATAATTTCAATCTCGGTCTTTGGATGCCGTTAAAATAAGCGGATTTTTAAACAGTTTTGACAAAGCCATTTCATTATTCGTAACTTCTGCCTTCACCTTCACCACCGAAGAAGCGCCATCATTCAGTAGGTATCATATTCTGCACAAAACAAAAAAAGTGTGTGACATCCAGGGTTGCCAACGACCGAACCTCGTTTTCTACTAGATTTATATATAAAATCTACTAAATTCTACTAGATTCAGGATAAAATCTACCAAAAATTCTACTAAATTATTTGCTCACAAATGACACATGACAGCCAAAAAAGAAGAAAAAAATGACAGATGACTGCCCAAAAAAGAAGAAGAAATGACAGATGACAGTCGAAAAAGAAGAAGGAATGACAGATGACAGCCGAAAAAGAAGAAGAAATGACATGACAGGATATTTTGTTATATACAAAAACCAGTTTTATTTAAAATATAATAATTTTTATAAATATTGACATGAGCAACATAACTGAAACTTCTAAAAAATAATTTCAAAAAATGTTAAATACTTATTCTATACAAAAATATATCCTCTCTAGGAGAAAGTGGTGAAAACAAGAGAAACAAGTTACATTTTAACTAATACCATTGTTTAAGAACTACCCTTTTTTAAACAATGCTAATACATTTTGTACACTTAATTTTTATAAAGTCACTTTCTTGTGCTTAACACAGTTTACTATCCAAAATTTTACTTTAAAATTAAGTTAGTTTAACGTTTTGAATTGTAAACTTATGTTAATGTAAAGCTATAGCGTATTCCCAGTAAAAATAGTGCATTAAAGTTAATTTCTAACACTCAATAAACCCCAACTGATAAAATGCTGCCAGCATTGGCAATTTCATCTGATTGCACATATCACAAAAATATCCTCTCTAAAAAGAAATAAGTAGGTAAAAATAAGTTGTATTTAACTGAAAGGAAAGTTCTACATATTAAACATGTAAAAGACAAGTATAAATTCTAGGTAAAAAAATATTAAATAGTATATATGTACAAAGTTCATTTTTAACTTAAAATATTTTCGATTTCCTCAAATTCTAAACCTACAATGGTATGTTTATGTCTTTTGTAATGTCTAAAGGTAGGTATATTGGAATTAAAATAACATTTGTATATATTTTTTTCTCCTTGTGAACTCTTATTTACAATCAATTTTTTAAGCAAGTTTGAATGAAATTTTAAGCAAGGAAGGATGATGATCCAATGATGCTTCGTCTTATAGGTTTATTTCACTGTTGTATTAAATCTTGTAGCCACGTTTGCTTGAATCTTCTGATTATTTGTCCATTGGCAGATGTTTGATCAGTTCGTTGTCTTGGTTTCTTGTTCGACTTTCATGGTTGGTCGCTGTATTTCATCTATTACGAAGGGAATATTCAGATCAGTGTGAGATTACTGACATACCAAGGTGCACCAGTAATTAATCAAAGGACTTTTGATTGAAATTGTGGTATGGTTGTGATGTGTGTTAATTTAGCACAATCCCAGAGGTGGATACCATACATCCTAATTGATTTCAACATGGCTTTGTATAGTAGGAATTTGTTATTTAATGACAATTTGGATGCCCTACCAAGGAACCAGTACATTTGTCTGAACTTGAGATCCAACTGCCTGCATTTCATTTGGAGGTGTTTGTTCCATGTTATCCTTTGGTTGATATGCAATCTAAGGTATTTAAGATGCAATGTAAATTAATTTGAATGCACAAATATCATGCTTGAGACGAGACATTGTGGAAAAGTTTAGGATTTGTTAAAATTCTGGATTCAAAAATAGGAGTTCAATTCAACAGATATATAACATAAATGGTATTAACAATATAAACAGGTTAATACAATAAAACAAAGGTTTAAGTCTTTATTTTTTAAATTTTAATACTTTATGTATTAGAATCTATTAGAAGTTTTGAACCAAAAGTATTACACTTTTATTTGCATGCTATCAGCATTTGGTTATTTAAATGTGCTATAACAAACCACCATAAACCATAAAGCCAATTCCTTTACTATTATTTTTTTTTGTCCTTTAAAACAATTTGTTTATTCATACATTTTTGCTAGTTGTGGAAGTTCTTTTAACGGAATGTGATATAACATACTTTAAATGATACTTAAAATCTTTTCAAATCAAACACCAATATCATGTATGTATTTATAAATTTATTAACAAACTGCAGTCCAAGAAAAAGAATATATTATCAACATTAACCATTTACAGTAAAACCTCCGTTAACCGAAATAATTAGGGGGTGGGGGTGGGTAGTCTGTTTTGGATAAAGAGTTTCAGTTAAAAATGACATTGTTTTTTGTACTATTAATTTATCAAATTACATAGTATTGGAGAGATAAAGCTACAAAACATTATCATTGTCAAAGAGAAACACAAAAGAATATATAGATTTCTTAAAAAAAAACACTCAACATGTTCATTTTCCTTAATTTTATTGCTTTTTGTTTAATATACTTTTTATTGACAAAATTATTGAAACTGTCAGCCATTTCGGTTTACCGATGTTTTGGTTAACGGAGGTTTTACTGTATTTGCCTTAAATGGCAACATTTTAAAACAAACAAACACACACTGCCCAAAAAGTTGCACTAGATTTTCTCCTGGTTAAAAATGTATAAAATGTAGGAACTGCCATAGCTTGTTGCATTAAATAACCCCAGGCTCAGTTGCCAGTATTTCAATGTTTTCTCTAAACAACTGCAATATTTGTAAAGCTGATACTATTTTAACAAAAGGTATCTTGCATTGCATCTCATTTCACATATTAATATGAAAAATCTCTTTAAAATACCAAACCTTCTTTCAATAACAATTGAAGCAATAATTTATGATTGATTAAACAGCACTTTAACTGCTGTCTTAAGATTCTGCAATGGTGTCGTTTCACTAGGTAGTTGAGAACTGGAACTGGATATTCCCTAACAATCCATTGTCCATAAATTCTTCATTTTTTATACCCATAATATGCAAAAGTATTTAACAACTAAAATAGAGTATTTCTGAATTAATTAAATTCAACGTTTTACTCTTTTCCATGAACTTATTTTACTTTTTATCTATATTACAGGTAACAAATAGAATTTTAGCACATTTTAGAAGTTATTTTGTACAAATTAACAAAAATAAAAATATGTAATGTCATTTGTCAAAATAAAAGATTCCTTTACTTTTACTGTTTTACTTACAACCAAATCCTACTAAAATCTACTAAATTTTCTACCAGATTCTAAAATCTACTAGATTTAAAATTTTCCCACTAAATCACAAGAAATTCTACTAGATCTAGTAGAAAATCTACTAAATTGGCAACCCTGGTGACATCCTGACTAATCGGGTCAAAGATAGGTTTCATTTTACAGAACATCTTTTCGCCTGCGGCGCGTATTCTCCGTTCGTATAATTACATTCTTTAATTGAACACCCTCCTTAAATTACCACGAGCCGCCACTGCTCTTGTTTGCCTTAAGCTATTCTTATTACCTGTTCAAAATTTAGCCCTCTCCATTGTCGGATTTTTCTTAGCCACGATAGTCTTTTCCTTCCAAGTCCTCTCTTGCCTGAGAGGACTGTGGACTCAGCCACATACTGAGAAAATTATTGTTTTTCAGTATGTGGATTAGGTATGATATTTTTGTAACTTTCACCGAGTGTGTATATTTCCAGTTTATTTTTTTCCTCGTCTAAATATAAACCAATCACATCATTCTTTGGGGCTTTATATAGCGTGTACATTTTCTTAGTTTATCTGGATCATATTGCTGCTTTATCCAGATTTTGGGTTTCAAAGTTTGCAGTGGATAAGGCAAAAAAATAATACCTTTTTTGAAGAGCAGATGGAATGATACAAAAACTATTAAACGTTAACGCCAAATTACATTATAGATTATTAACCATAGAAGCATAGATTATTGAATGTTACAGCTTTTCACGTAGTAAAGAGAAGGTAGTAAAGTAAACATATTTTATTGTTCGATTAAGGCATTTATTAAAAATTTTCCTAGAGGATTTCTCGATACTGGAATAAAACATATCCTGTTATCATAGTGGAAACATATGAAGGGCACAGGGGAAAAACCCCGTCAGTCAAAAAAAGTAAATTTCGAGAAAACAGCCATTTAAGTTTTTTCAATTCTGGAGGCTAAAAAAATAAACAATAAACGTATAGAAAACATTTTAATTAATTTATTAACAATTTTGTTAATATTTTTGTAGTAAAAACCAGAGTAAAAGCTAAAACTATTAAAAAAACGGTCTGAAGTCAATTCTCGTCAAAAATAAACAATAAACGTATAGAAAAAAGTTTTAATTAATTAATTGACAATTTTGTTAATATTGTTGCAGTAAAAATAAACAACAAACGTATAGAAAACATTTTAATTAATTTATTGACAATTTTGTTAATATTTTTGCAGTAAAAAACCAGAGTAAAACCTAACAAACTATTTAAAAAACGGTCTGAGTCAATTCTCGTCAAAAATAAACAATAAACGTATAGAAAAATTTTTAATTAATTTATTGACAATTTTGTTAATATTTTTGCAGTAAAAAACCAGAGTAAAACCTAACAAACTATTAAAAAAAACGGTCTGAAGTCAATTCTCGTCATCATCAATTAGGGGGTCGTCAGCGTATTCGTAACGGATTACTACAATATTATTTGACTCACGGGGTTCTTCCATACACGCGCCATGACTGACGGGGTTTTTCCCCAGTACCTCATATTTTCTAACGTGGATTTTTAGTAGATTGACGGTGTTTTGTACAAAAGCTAATACATTTTTAAAAACTATTCGTTTGAAGCCACTCGATAGCGTCATCAGCCCATTTCATGAAAAAATTGACTAACGGGGTTTTTCGCCTGTGCCCTTCATATTCCGTCAATGCAAATTATTATTCATCACATAAAACCAGAATGCACTCTTTAAATATTGGTTTAATCCGACAAAGTAATATCTTATACCAATAATAAATACACTCAAACGATAAAATGTTCACCTTTAAATATTTTCCAGAAAATCAAATCGAGTTAAGCGAATATTAACGATTTAAAACGTTTTAAGAAAGATTCCATGTCTGTGTGTATAAAAGACGAAGCACCTGCACGTCTCACTGATCCTAATCTGACGTATGTCATATATCATCTCCACTTTTTTTATTGGAGTTAATCTGAAAAGAACTCAGGCATTAAACATTTTAGGCCAAACAAAGAATCAGTTTCGCTGAAATAAATGATAGTAATAGGTTAAGAATTCCTGAAAAATAGGACAGCTAAAGAAAAAGATTTATCTCGCTGTTAGATCGTATTAAAGTATACTTTCATGTTCAATTTTTCTTGCTCAAAATATTTAAATCTGATAATATTTCGTGTGAGAACAAAACAGTAGATTTGTAATATCTAATCTACCTTTTGGACTAATTGTCATCATGCATCATCATATCAACAAATCTCTATTTTTTATTTATTCATAGTTTCTTAAATTTCTTTGCTCTCATGTTCCTTTTCGTTGCCATCTTCTACATATTTGGATTTTTTGCGATCTATTTATCTTCCAACACTGCAAAAGGTTGTCCTATAACAGAAAATTTTGCACATTTTTGCTAATTCGTTGCCAATTTCGTATCCCATTTCCCCGATATGTCTCAAATACTGCAGAAGGGTGCTTAAACTTTCCCTAGTCCATTTAATTTCTCTCCTAGACAACTCAGAAGATGTAATAGGGTGCTTTGTTAGCTTCTAGAATATCGGATTTATGATCAGCTATAATATATTAACTTCTCTTGTCCACAATTTTTTGGACGTGGAGTGTGGAGTAGTGAAGTATGTACTTTGCATTTTACCCAAGTTTTCGAGTATTTAGTTCTTAGTTCGTACACTCTTCCAGCTTCTTCTGCTCTTTTTGTAATACCATATAATATGTATTGCTTGGTGGCATTTGTTGATAAGGGTATTTTATGTGACATGTATTTAAGTTTTGCTAATTTTAGCACCATTTGGGACTTGAGTAAAAAAATATTCTTAGGAGTAAGTTACCTTCTCGTTCTCTTTCTCAATACCACATGCCTATGATCAATTTCCACTTATTCCTAGCATGTAGTCAATATGGCGGCTGCATATGCTTCAGTACCAGTCGATAAATCTAAGAAAGGAAATGGACTGAACGGAAGAAACTATCTGGGTTATGAAATCCAAGATAAAAAACTATAGATCTGGATCCCGCGTACCAAAAAAAAGTTGATTAATAGCAAGCTGAAAATTTGTTAATAGCTTAACGGTGTCTAATCCCTAATCGGATAAACTTTGATGTATGGGAACACTGTTTTAGTTGTGGAAGAGGTTAAAAATTTGGAACGTCAGACTACGAAAACGTTCCATGTATTTTATGGGACAGAAGTTCCAATTGATTTGTTACCATTTCATTAAACTCTCATGCAAAAATCAGACTGGTGTATATCACCAACTGGGCATTTTAATGAGTGAAACAAGAAGAACATGTCAAATGACAGGAATCATGTTGGTTAATACCTAATAGCAGTCTGATTTTTGCATGAGAGTTTAATGAAAGGATAAAAAATCAATTGGATGTTCTGTCCGACAAAATACATGGGACGTTTTCGTAATCTGACAAAATTTTAAACTGTTCCACGATTAAAACTTCCCCTGGTTCAGTGTTACCGTACATCAAAGTTTGTCCGACTAGACACCGTTAAGCTATGGCCCATTCCATGAACATACGCCTGTTTTGGATTATTCGACAACGAATATTTTACTGTGCAACATAAGAAGTACGAAAGTAAATGGTGCTAATAATTATTCCAATAAACAACAATGTAATTTGCAATTTACTTTCGTTCTTCTTATTTTGCACAGTAAAATATTCGTTGTCGAAGTAATCCAAAACAGGCGTATGTTCGTGGAATAGGGTATATTAACAAATTTTCAGCTTGCTATTAATCAACTTTTTTTGGTACGCTGGTTCCAGGCCTACTAGTTTATATCGGCTGCTGAACCGTAATATAACATGATAATAGATATTGCTGGACTTGCTAAATCCAAATCTCCTAGATCCAACTGCTCCTCCAGAGCAAAGTTCAACAAACTGAAAAGAGTGCTCTACACAAGACATCTAAACTTTAGGCTAAGAGTTAGGTTGGCTATAGGTGCTACGTTCTCTCGACATTGTTTTATGGAATGGAAACTTGAACATTGAATGCGGCATCAATAAAAAACTGGAATCATTCGAATTATGGGCATATAGAAGAATTCAAGAAACATCATGGACCGAACAAGTCACGAACAAAGAGGTTCTGAGAAAGATGTATAAAGAAATTGAAGTCTTAAATAAAATGAAAACCAGAAATTTCGAATATCTCGGACATATTACACGTGGAGAGCAATACAACTTGCTACAACTCATTATGCAGGACAAAGATCCAAGGAAAACGTATCATAGGGAGACCTAGAATATCATGGTTGCGCAACCTGAGAGAATGGTATGGATGTACATGAAATGAACTTTTCAGAGCAGCCGTTTCTAAAGCCCGAATAGCTATGATGATTGCCGAACTCCGTCGCGCAAATGGCACTCGAAGAAGAAGAACTGCTAAATAAATCCGATATAAACTGGGGAAGGTCGAGAATCAACTAAGATTGTAGCAACACTGATAATGACAATAGATATTCTAGATTCTAAAGGAAGAAGAGAAGATTTTTATGATAAAAAATGTGAACAAATGTTTGGTGGAAAGGATGAACCATGGTAACGGATGCAAGTCAGACGCAACAACTGGAGAATATAGAAGATACCGTAGAATAACGAACAAAATGAGCCAAAGGCAATTGGAGAAGAATAATATTAAAGAGTTAAAAGAACTAAGCCAGCCAAACCAAATCACAAATGTACACTGTCAGAAGTAGAAAATCACAAGTAATTATTAGGTACACGTCTACAACTTGGACACTGCAGGTATACTCATGCTTGTCTATTTTCAAATAGAGAACCACTAAAATGCGTAACTTGCAATACAGTAGAGAGTACTTCCTGATATACTGTCCTAAATATGTAATTCAAAGACATTGTTACAATCTTCCAAAAATAACCTGAAAGCATTATTTGATCAAAATTTTGTTCCGGGCAATTTATTAGGTTATTTAGAATGTATAAACATGTTACATAAAATTTAATTGTCATAAATGTCACAGGAATGCCGCTAATAACCTTCGGGTGGGTGCAACTTTGTTCTTTAAATAAAAAAAATCTTTTTATAAAAAAAAATATAAAACGCACTGTCTGAATTTTTTTATCAACGTGGTCAAACTACCTGGCCTAAAAGTTTATTATTCAATTTTTATTTTGTAACATCCAAGAAGTATTTTATGTTTGAGTTGTTGTCGACAATGATGGTGAAGAATGCGTTGAAATGGTGGATTAGATATGATGCCACAAAAACGCCCCAACAATCCTCAAGTTAAATAAAAGGATTAGTTCTCTGCGGGTGGTAAGATAACTGCGATACATTACAAATCAAAAATATGTTTAATAGTTTGTATAATATGTAAAAAATTAGGTTCGTCATGAAATATGAGACAGTCTCAGAGTGTTTAAGGATTACTTAGGCCCTAATAAATATTTTTATCTACGACTGATACATAATATATGTATTATACTTGTGGTGTTTGCAATATAATGCCATATAATAATCCCTTAGGGATTAATAATGCGGGATTAATAGCTATTAATCCCTCTGGCACAAAAATCACAAAATTCACCACTGAAACAAAATAATCAACCTCAAAAAGTGTCACTGTCAAACGAATAGTATATTTGACAGTTTGTGTTGGATGGACGAAAATGAAGAATCTTTTAATTGTACACCACCAGAAATTGTAGAACTAGCTACAGCAACAGCATCTACCTTAATACCTGAAACATCGAAATCCATTTATAATAAAACGTACGCAACCTTCAACGAATAGCGTGTTCGAAACAACGCGAAATCATTTTCCGAAAATGTTCTGCTGGCCTATTTCGCTGAATTAAGTGCAAAATATAAACCGTCTTCATTATGGTCATTCTATTCAATGATTAAATCTATGTTGAGAATAAACCATGACGTTGATCTGGAAAAATACGGCAAACTAAGAGCGTTTCTAAAGAGAAAATCGGAAGGATTTCAAGCAAAAAAGTCTTCCACTCTAACCCCAGAGCAAATTAGGAAATTTATTGACAAAGCTCCTGATGAAATTTATCTTTTACATAAGGTAAATATACATATTTAATTTGATTTATTCAAAAACTCAGATGCTTATTTGCTTCAGGTAATATTGATCATTGGAATTATGGGTGCATGCCGCTCAAACGAACTTTATCAAATGAATATACAAGACGTGAAGGATCTCCAAACAGATTTATTAATAACAATCCCCAAGTCTAAAACCAAAATTGTACGAAAATTTACCATAAACATTATTGTGAACATATTGTGTACAATATTGTGAAGAAATACATCGATCTCCGTCCGTCACATGTGAAAATAAATTCATTCTTTCTAAATTATCAAACATCTAAATGTACAATACAACGTATAGGAAAGAACAAATTTGCAGATATTGGTAGGCAGATTGCCAAATATTTAAACTTGCCAAATCCTCAAAGTTATACCGGCCATTGTTATCGCAGATCATCTGCCACTCTGTATATTGATGGAGGAAGCGATTTAACTGGATTAAAGCGTCATGGGGGCTGGAAGTCAACACAGGTAGCTGAAGGATACATTGATCAGTCTATGAGAAACAAGGCAACTACAGCAGATACTATCGCTAAAGAGATAAACAGTAATGTACCATCTTCTTGTTCTACAGCAATCGAGATCCCAAATATTTGTATTAAAAACTCTACTAAAGTTAATGATGATTCTCAACCAATTCAGTTTATTAATTGTACTATTACTAATTTTAATGTTTTTAACAAATAAAGTTGTTCATTAAAAATCTTAAATTAATTAATTTGTCGTAGATAAAGTAGAGTATACTACTCGCAATAATGGCTCTCATTCCCTCGGAATGTTACTCCCTCGCCGCTAACGCGGCTCGGTTCGTAAATATTCCTCGGGAATAATAGCCATCATTATTGACTCGTGGTATAATCTACTATTAATCGATATCCATATTATGTAGGAGGTACGTAAAGATTTGAACAAATCCCACAAATTTAATTTCTACTCTTAGCATAATGTTTTTCATGTTTATTTTTATGTAATATAAAAATTGATATTCAAAAATTAAAAGAAAAAAAGCAATCATAAAAAGCAAAATACAACGAAGGAAAAAAAAGAAATAAATAAAATTTAAAAAATAATAATAAATCATCAGTCCATAGTCGTCCACTGCTGATGATTTATTATTAGGTATTTTTTAAATTTTATTTATTTCTTTTTTTTTTCCTTCTTTGTATTTTGCTTTTTTATAATTTTTTTCTTTTAATTTTTAGATATCAATTTTTACATTTTACAAGGAGGTAATAATATTACCTACATAAAAATAAACATTAAAAACATATTATGCTAAGATTAAATCTTAGCATTAAAGATTAGATCTTTTTTTGTATTTTTCTTTGTTTTTTATTTATTAATACCTTTGTATATGTGAGCATATGTCCATAATATGCTTATATTTAATTGTAGAAACCGTATTTATGATACATATATCGTGGCTGAATAGATCAAGCAATCCAAAGCTGTTACTAAAAAAATTATAATATCTTGCGTCTGGCCTTTTTATCGCCTCGTCCACTTAATCGCTCCACGATCTTCGGGGTCTGCCTTTTTTCTGATTTCTATTGGGCTCTAATCTGAAATCTTTTGATACCCACCTTATATGATTTGCTCTTCTCACGTGTCCATAACAAATTAAACGTTTCTGCAATGTAGCTTAGCTTTTGTTCTACTGCCATTCTTCTTTTATCTTTTCATCTATAACACGATTCAGCCTTATTAGTATACAGCTTGTTCTTATGAACTCCATTTCGATTGCTGTAATTTTGGACCTGTTTCGTTAGTTTTATTATCCATTACACTGCATACGAATGTGTTATATATTCTCTTCTTTGTATTTCTAGTAATCTTTCCATCCCATAGTAGCCCCTTCACTTGTTTGACACACGTTCTTGTCTGTGCTAATCTGTTGCTTATCTCTTACTCAGTGGTTCCATTCTTTAAGATTATGAATTCTAAGTATTTGAATTTTAGTGCTGTTAATTACCCTATCTTCGTCCATTTCCAAGTTTTTCATCGGTTCTTGTTCTTTTGTTAAGTATTTGGTCTTTATTTCCGGTTATAGGATTATTTCCGGTCCTTTTTTGTATATCCCTGGTCTAATTTTCTGGGTATATAAAATAGATCTTTTTCATCTTGAGCCATTACCACTTGGTCGTTTGCAAAACTTAGTGTGTCGATAGAAGAAAACCTTAACATTTTCTTCTCAATTGCTTTAATATTTGTTCTAGGATTATCTTCAACTGCGTCTGCAGTGTAGAGCATCCTTGCAGATGTAGACCACAATTTTGTTGTGGTCTTAAATTCATTAGAGTACCTGCGAAAGGGGCCGTTCAAGTATTACGTAACGCAGGTGGGGGGGGGGGGTCAAAATCTTCAAAAATTGCGTTACGCAATAGTTAAACTCCCATAAGAGTAGGTTACGTAGGGGGAAGAGGGTGTCAAAAATCTTCAAAAATCGCGTTACGTAATACGTTTTTGCATTTCTTTATATTTCCCTTTTTATATATCGAAGTTATGTGCTTTTGACAATAATTCATCTAGTATTTAGTTCAGATTTCTAGCTTTACTGAATATTTTGTATATAATTCTATGCAGTTCTTTATTTCTGTTCATTAGTTCATTAAATATTCCTCCTGGGTTTTAGCATTCTTATGGCAAAGGTAAAGTTGGTAATATTTACGTTGATGTTTCTTATTTAACACTACTAGTTCTTTTAAAATTAGAACAGCAATCTATCAAAACGGCCTTGTTGGAATGATTTGTCAAGAAATCTGAACGGTTGTACTTTTTGTAACACTGAAGAATGTACACTTAGAAACAATTTGTGAAACAGGATATACATAATTGATAAATTTGACAACTTAAGAAAATGCTTTCAAAAAAGCAGCATCTGAGTCCCTAGATAAGAAAAAGAAATATAGAGAATACAAAGAATTATAGGTAGGTACAGAGAGCTCAGACCCAAGACAAGGATTGTAAGCAAAAGAAGAGGTGAAATTAGGGTTGATACACACCTCATCAATAATGGACATAAACGATGGGGCATAAAAGTTGCTAGACGAGATAATTAAAAAAAGGAGTGATCTACGTTAATAAATACATCTAAACAGCACTGCAGGCCTTACCGCATCAATAGAAGTTGGTCACACTATATAACCTCTAACAATGAAACCAACTGGTCATTTGGATAGGCTGCAAGCCATAATTTACTTTTTATTGGTCATTTAAAAGGTGCAATGACTTACACACTCTGGACCAGACCAGAGTCCAGCCGTTATGCTCTCGTAGCTACACCACCGTAACAATTACAATCAATCAATATCTACACTCCCATAATCTATTCAATAACACAAAATCATCCCCCTCAACAATAAAATCATCTCGATATTGGTGTTGCTGGTGACTTTAATTTACTGCAAGTATTGTGCATTTCAAGGGTATTACGCTCCCTTGACAACCCACATGCGGTGCGAGGGAAGGAAATGGCATTGTTGGGAATAATCCAAAATTAGATTTGGAATTATAGGGCTTGTAATGATTATTGAATGAGAATCTGTATATTTTGACAATTTAATTCGATGAGACAGTATAAATGTCTAGAAAACAATCAGGGAAAGTGGTAAAAAAGTCATTAGTAAAACAATTTGTAAAAGTATCACAATTTTCATATTTTATTTAGTATTAAGAGCTTTATCAACAAATCATTTATTTTATACCAATCACATTTATATAACTAAACTGTATTTGGTAATGAGAAAGAGTAATATATCACTGTCAAATGGTCAATATAGGCCTTAAGCGTATCTGTTTATTTGTGGTAGGGGAGCAAAGTATGCTAAATGTGCAGTCACTCGAGCGTTATGGGGACCTATTGGGTTGTGAAGAGTAGGTCCTAAAACCAAAAAAAGTTAAGTAAAATTTTCCATTTTAGTGGGCGCTTGCCATTTTTTAATTTAATTTTCCATTTCCAATAATCGTTTTTTCCGATTATAACGCCATCTATCCATAATTCGAAAAAATGTTTCGAATAAAAGTTACTTATTTTTACGCAAGGAATCCAAATCTGCAATAAAAAATGGGGGCTTCTATTTAAGATTTTAAAGTAACCCCCCACCCCATCTCCTTGGGGAGTCGTGTTTGGTGCCATTCGATTGATTTTTTAAAAGTATCGAATAAGTGTATTTTACTGTTTTTCGATCTGATGTTCATTTCGCGAAATATCGCGGGATTCGTATTTAAAATATTAAATTTACCCCCCACCCCTCTCCGTGGGAAGTCGTGTTTGGTATCATTCGATAGATTTTTAAAATATATTGAGCACATATTTTTTAGTTTTTCGATCTGTCATTTATTTCGCGACATATTCGCTTATTTCTTGTGAAACTTTGGGACTCACCCATTTCCTTACCCCCTGCTCAAATCGTCAGATTTTTGAAATATACACTCTTTTGCATGTACTTAACTTACCTTATCTTAATCTGACAATTTCGAGTATTTTTAAGGATAGATTTTTTTTTCGGGCCCCCCTTAACGAACTCCCCTGTGTTAAGAGCCAATATATGGTAGAGGTTCATCTGCAGGGTACCAGGTTTCTCCCATATGTTAATCTGACGCGCTCGAGTAACTGCAAAAATCCCCGCTTGGGCTCCCCTACAGAGTTTATTTTAATAATTTTTACGACTAGTAGGCAGGACAAGTGCAGTAATAGATAATAAACTGACTATTTCAGGAAAGCCCAGTCGAAATAAAACATTTCTTATAAAATATTTATAATTTTTGTTGAATGATCAAAAATCCTGTAAAAATAAATCAAAAATAAGAGTAAAAAACTGGTGTTTTTCTTTAATATTTCCCAAACAATGAAACGTCCTAACACTGACATAATTTCGCCTGATATGCTTAGGCTGAGGAATACTGCAGCCATTCTTCATTTGTTTCTATATTACACTTAAAAGCTAGGTTGTGACTTTTGTTAGCTCCACAGTATCGATGAGCTTTGTCTTTGCTGTTGGATGGACCGAGTAGCTTAACAGTAGGTACTGTTGTCAAGTACTGATAAAGGAGGAGGGAGTTCTTTAAATATTTTGCTCATAAAGACAGGCTTATGCCTCGGAACAGGATGGATTTAACGACGACGACCAATTCGAGAAAAAGAAAAAAGAAAAATATTATTTGAATCGGTACTAAGTGGAACGATAAATCTTTGCAGTTCCCAAAGGCCAAAGGCCAGAAAAAAAGAAAAACAAAAAAGAAAAAAAACATAGAAAGTTGACAAATAATACATCAGCTGTATTAAATACAGCTGATCTAATTTTGACGTTTATAGTTATCATAGTTGTTAAAGTTGTAAAAGTTTTAAAGTATTGTTAGTGTAGGAAACAGAGGTTGAACCTCACAAAATGGACACAAGTCCAACCCCAAGTGGTTTTTGCGAAACGTAGCCCTTCCTGTACGTTTTACAAAAAATTTTCTTAATAGTAAAATGAAGAGGACTATATTTCCTACTATTTATTTCCCGACAGTATATGTCTATCACCCACCGTTTAGCGGGGGTGGCGCACCAAAGTTGACAAATTTTTAAAAAAGATTATTTTTCCCTAACTGTAATGAAAATTAAGAAGAAGCCCTGCGGCAGTTAATCGCAAATAAGTGTCTGATTTTTTGGTATAGTTTTCATTTAAGGGCAATTGCAAAGTTTTTAATTACAGGGTGTTACATTTTAGAAAACCCCTTTTTTACCCATCTGAACCGCCTATGCTAGAGTAAAAAAACTTTCAGCGATTATCCATGTACTGGTGTTATTTACAAATTTGTAGAATGTACCCCCATATTTTCCCCAGAACCACCTCAAAAAAAGGAGAAATAAAGAAAATAATCAAAAATTGATTTTGGGCCACCACTGTGGCTTTAGGGTGCAAAGAAAATAAAATATGCATAGGTCATAATGTGGGACATCTTGGATATTAGTGCACCCTAATATGTCTGTGTAGATTTTGGCATTGGATCCGACCATCACTTGTAACACCGTTGCCGTATCCTCTATTTTTCATACTAACATGTTACAATTTTTTGTGATATTACACACGAGCGGGACACCCTCAAAAAAGCGCTTAGTTTTCGAGATACTGACCACGGAGAGATGAATGGCTAATTTTATTCATACTTTATATTTTCGAGGGTGCTGAAAACGAAAATGAGGTTTATTTTGAATTTTATGTGGGGGAACATTGTCAAAATCGCAATTCTAACCTAAAAAAAAAAAAAAATGAAATCACGTTTTTTGCGTTTACCTCGCTACAACTCTGTTCCATTTTAATATTTTTTTCTGAAATTTTTACAGTATATAGCTCTAACATTTCTGAAGACAAAGGTACCTGCCTCAAGTTTTTATTCTTATCATGATAAAGGCTATGAATTTTTCAAAGAAAAAGGTGCGGATTTGTGCATTGCAAAGTTTAATCGCAAAAGGTGTGTGACGAAGTTTATAATTTAGCTTCTTAATCACGTGTAAATGTTTTATACAAAAAAAATAGTGCAACTTTTAATGTCGACATTAGAAATCCCCAATATAACGCTTATTTCTTGAGGGATAGACAATCTAGGTCCAATTTATCACCTTTATTAACTATCCTTGGATTATAAGCTTTCATTTGACACCTCATTTGTCATTCTACCTAGTATAATGACGGAGAAGTAAACATTCTTATTCTATTATTCTTGTAGGTACATTTAACATTGATTGAAATTATGAAAGAAATGGCATGGCAACACTGTGACGCACAAACATAAGATTCAGCTATGCGTTACATAGGGTGCACTAATATCCAAGATGTCCGATAATGTGTAGCAGACAGTGTGTTATTTTATTTTCCATAGGTACGTTATCAATAAAATGAATAGGGGACGAAAGAAAAAACAAAAACTGGAGCACGCCAAAGCATTTCTGAGATTTACGGCGCCACTGTGCCGTAACGGTTGCTTATACGAAAAAATACATAGGACCTTATTTGTAGATAGAGAAATAGTGGTCTTTAATTCTGTATAAGTTTTGATTTAAAAAAATGCATAGGTAATGAAAAAATCGTAAAAACATGCTCTCCAAGGGATAGGGGTAGTTTCTGCAGTTTATTTTCAATGATAGGAGTAGTTTCCGCAGGGATGTTGCAATAGTCATATATATTTATGAAAAACCCTATTGATGGAGTATATGTCCATAAGGGTCAAAAAGTGAAAAAAATTTTTTTTCAACCCACCCTTTATTTATTATTTTATGGCTACAGGGGTTGCATCAAGAAATCGCTTTTGGTGTCCATGTATGGGTAATAAGAACGTGCCAAAATGATATATGAAGCATTTTAATAAAGGTCATGGTTTGTGAAGGATTCCAAGAAAATAACTTTCTTTATTAATTCTCCCTTTTTGGGGTGGTTCCGGAAAAAAAATGGGGGTGCATTATAGAAATTTGTAAATAACACCAGTACATGGATATCCCTAAAAGTTTTTTTACTCTAGCATAGGCGGTTCATATGGTATAAAAAGGGGTTTTTTAAAATGTAACACCCTGTAATTAAAAAAATTGCAATTGCCCTTAAATGAAGCCTATACCAAAAAATCAGCCACTTATTCGTGATTAATTGTCGCAGAGTTTCTTCTTAATTTTTATTACAGTTAGGGAATAATATTTTTTTTAAAAACCATCTTTTTAAAAATTTGTCAACGTTGGGGCACCACCCCCACTAAACGGTGAGTGATAGACATATGCTGTCGGGAAATAAATGGTAGGCAATATAGTCCTCTTCATTTTACCATAAAATAAATTTTTTGCAAAACGTACAGGAAGGGCTACGTTTCGCAAAAACCACAAATTACCCCGTTCAAAGGGATGAAAAGGGGGGTTCCGGGGCGATATTTTTTAAGAAATAGTTAGTCTCATAATAAGCACCCCTTGATATACCAGAAAAAAAAATAAAACCGGACTTGTGTCCATTTTGCGAGGTTTAACCTCTGTTTCCTACACTATACAATATATATACGGTTTGTTGGTTTTTGAAGATCCATTAGTTCACACAAATAGTTACATTTCGTACTCTTTATTTAAATGTGTTCAAATACGCTAATGACTTCTGTTTTGTAAACGCTTCAGCACAAATATCGTAAAAGCTATTTGACATATATTCAATGTGTTTACAATCATCGATGAAAACATCAAACTATTTTCCTTGTCACCGTGTACCCAGATATTTCCGATAACGACATCGACCACTGCAATGTTCGTCATCGCAGTTCCGATGGGAACGGGGCTGTCAACTATCGCTCTTACCACGTGTGCTTCACATGTTTTACCTAATTAAAGCCTTAAATGTAGTTAGTTTACTCGAATGTAATTGCTTATTCAACAGGTGAGGTCAGTTGAGTCTTGAGTTTTTCGGATTTTGCTTTTACTGCAGAGAATATTCTAATTCAAATTAGTTTAATTAACTCAAAATAGGTAGGTAAGGGGTATAATTTCAAAATTTTAAAATTGTAGATTTTTTTTTTAATATTCAAAGTACATATCTTCAAGAACACTCTGAAAATTCCAGACTGATCGGAGCAACTGCTTACTTCCACTGCTTCTTAAGCGTAGTGAGAAACGTTCACAGCTTTCCCCATCTCTTTTGTAACTTACTCCGTGAATCAAAATCATATTCCGGTTTGCATCGCTTTAAAATTGTACAGGAAAAAAAAAAGAAATTTCAAATAAAATTGTCAAAACTTTAAACGCGTTTTTCTCAAAACTGCTTTTTTCGAAGGTGGTGGACACTCTAAAAACCACTATACCTGAAATCACCTGAAATCTTGCATGGTTTTTCTTTAGACCTTTCGTGGGGTATTATGCTGTCGAGATATTTTTTGTTGTATGCTTATTATTTGTTTAATAATAATAAATATGTTGATTTTCACCCATGTTTTCCATTTTGGTTTTTTAACTTTTAACTCAAAAATCGTGATAACTAAAAAAACTTGACAACGTTACCCCGAGAAACTCAAGCTAATAATTTTTTTATTTTACATTAGGTAATACACTGAATAGGTATGTGTATTTAATTTAAAAATAAAATAATTCAATAATTCAAATATTAATTTGAAACCATTCCACCCCCCTCTTAATTACCATAATAATAGTAGACCAGGACTAATCTGTAAAAAAACGTGTATTCTTGGATGTGAGGATTTTTGCAGATAAAGTTAGGTGACACCTTCAGTAATAATAATTTACTTATGCTCCTTCTCAAATATGCCCGGAACACTAATAAAAAATTAAAATATTTAAAAATTTCGAAAAACATCGATTTTTTTCTGCTTTCTTTGCTTAAACTTTAAAACGGTTCGTTTTGGAACAAATTCGTACAGAAATAAAATAAAGATAATTGAATTTTGTATGATATACGACTGGTCAAAAATGTCTTAAGGTATTACCTTTTCTGCAATATAGCAATAAATACAAAATAAGGGGGCAAAATACGCCTGTTGTTATTCAATGTTTCTTAACCACTTTGGTGGCATTTAGAACCTTAGTAATTCGCTTAGAAAATTCTTATAACTTACTTAAATGGTCTGCCAAATTTCATTAAAATCGACCTAATACATTTTGCATAATAAATTTGCAATATAAATGTTTTTAAAAAAGTTCAAATTTTTTAAAATTTTTCTGAACAAAAAGTAGACCATTTAGAAGTTGGCAAATTTTTCTACATATAAGCTCTATCTATCTAATACACTTTACATAATTAAAATCGGATTTTTTAAGGGGCCTCAGCAATGTTTTAAAATTAGAAACAATTTTTTGGCTTATAAACAAATAGCTTTGTTTATTAATTAAAAACATTAATTTTTAGCAATGCAAATAATTAAAACCGGTATAATTTGACTTAAATTTTCAAATGCTTTCAGCAGAATTGTTATTTTATTTTTTAATCAAAAGTTATTCTCGTTCAAAAATTGCAATTTTTCGATTTTTTGAATGTTCCACCGCGTTTATCTCGAAAACTAGGCATCCTACGAAAAAACTTGTAAGAACATTTTTTGCTTAGAATTACCCAAGAAATACAAAAAAATGTTTTATTTTGCGAAAAATCGATGTTATGTAATTCCTCAAGTTCTTTGTTTATAACAATCTTATCGACATCCGGATCAACTGTTACCCAAAAGATTCGTGTTCTACGGGTCAAAATACATAAAAAACTTGGGTAAGTCCATCTAAATAAAGGAACTCGTAGCACCCCCTCCTGGACACAGCATTAATTTGTTTATAAGCCAAACAATTGTTTATAACTTTAAAACATTGCTGAGGTTGCTTAAATAATCCGATTTCAATTCTGTAAAGTGCATTAGATAGGTGGAGTGCTTCTTTATATGTAAAAAATTGACAATTCTTTGTATTTTCTAGTTTTTGTTGTGCAAGATTTTAAAAAATTTTAATTTTTTAAAACAAGTTTAGATTGCAAAATTATTATGCAAAATCTAGTAAGTCAATTTTAATGAAATTTGGTGGACGGTTTTAGCACATTACAAAAATTTTCTAAGCGAATTAAGAAGGTTCCAAGTGTAACCTAAGTGATGGAAAAACATTGAATAAGGACAGGCTTGTTTTGCCCCCTTATTTTATATTTATTGCTATTTTGCAGCAAGGGTGTTAAATAAAGACATTTTTAACCAATCGTATCTGATAGAAAATTTAATTATGTTTGTTTTATTCCAATACGACTTTGTTCCAAAATGAATCGTTTTAAAGTTATACGCAAAGAAAGTAGAAAAAAAAACGAAATTTTTTGAAATTTTTAAATATTTTATTTTTTTCATTAATGTTCCGGGCATATTTGAGAAGGAGCATAAGTCAATTATTTATTATTAACGAAGTTGTCGCCTAACTTTATCCGCAAAAATCCGAATGCCACCTCCCACATCCACCTAAAAACAGATCCTTCCAGGTCTATAGGTCAATATATTCTCGTACTAAACTGTATGTCAATATATCCTCGTGGTGACACCACAGACTGCATAAGTGATCATGAGAGCCTATCGAAACTGCTCCAAATAATCGAAAAAACTTGTACATTAAAATGAATGGCCACTCATAGTTAATCTCACGGTATTGTTCAATATAGAAATATCTGATCCTCCTCTGTACGCAAGTACCTATAGCTCAGGTCTAGCACTACTTTCTTCTTTCTACAGTTTAGGTAAAATCTGGACGACCAACGTCACATTGACGATAATGAGGCCAAAACGACGATGTTTCAGTGTTTTACCAATTAGACTGGCATTGAAAAGCTAGTTTACAATATGATAAGCGTCTTAATGTTGGTGGCATTTATGTAGAAAAATAAATTCAAGTACAAGCTGTCATGTAAAAAGATAAAAATTAAAAAATTGAGCATATCAAATTATTTGTATTGAATATTAAGAATTATATTACTCCAGTAATATAATTACGGTATTGGATAACAAGCAGCTTAAAATGGAAGAAAATACATTCATCAAAAATATCTAAGGAATACCACTATTATTCCACTATTTTTCAATAAAAACTTAAAAAATGTGTTTTGTTAATATATTTGATTCGATATGAAAACTTGTTCTCTACAAAATCAAGGTATGCCATGAAAATTAATCTGTCAATAGGCACTGTTTTATTATAACAGCGCCTCAAATTCGTACGATTAATCGCTTCAATTTGCAAAGAAAAAGTGCTTCAATTTTTAGAGATTTTCAAAGGTGGAGGTGTATTCCAAAAAGTACAGACATTTATGTATGTATATAGGCGAAAAATAGACTTAAACGACAGGAATTCAGAGGATCACTGAAAGAGTAAAAACGGCCATGCTGTATGGGGTCCAATAAACATAGAGCATATTGAAAATATCAAAAACTAAACTTACGTGCATAGAAATCGGCCCACTTAAAAATTTGGTCATTTTTGATATCTCATATTTCCTAAACCTGTTGGCCGATTTAAGTGATTTTTTGAACATGTTATAGCCTGATTTTTTAACAATACCAATGAGATAATATTGTTGCTAAATAGGTAAATTTTCGTTGTATACCGGGTGTACCAATCAAACTGTGTTTTTTTCTCAAAGTTCGCATCACCCTCTGGAATATTCTAGCATTTATAAAATACTGAAATTAAAACCCAACTATAGCCTCAGGCCTCAGGTTTTCTTAACATTGTGTTTTTTGACTGATTCGTTTAAGTTGGATTATAAAAAAGTTAGGTACTTTAACAACTAGACATGTTTTTCATCAATACACGGTGTTTCTAAATAACTGCGACAAACTTTAAGGGATAATTCTGCATGAAAAAATAATGACAGTTGGCTTTATAAACGTATGTCCGCAAATGATTCGTTTCCGAGATACGGGATGTTGAATTTTTTCTTACAAACTGACGATTTATTTTATTGCTATAAAACCGATTGAGATATGTCAATGAAATTAGGTGGGTTTTAAGACGTAGTTATTTCACATTTTTTGACATACAATTAAGAATTTAATATTCACCATTAGTGCGCATACGTGTAATATGACCGATCATATTACCCGTATGCACTCTAATGGTGAATATAAAATTCCTAATTTTATGCCAAAAAATCCGCAATAACTATCTCTTAAAACCTATTAAATTTCATTTGCATATCTTGACTGGTTTTAAAGCAATAAATAAATCGTCAGTTTGAAAGAAAAAATTCAACATCCCGTATCTAGGAAACGAAACATTTGCAGACATACGTTTATAAAGCCAACTGTCATTATTTTTTATGCAGAATTACCCATTAAAGTTTGTCACACTTATTTAAAAACACTGTGTATTGATGAAGAACATGTCTAGTTGTTAAAGTACCTAACTTTTTTATTATCCAACCAGTGGCGGCTCGTGGTAATTTAAGGAGGGTGTTCAATTAAATAATGTAATTATACAAACGGTGAATAAGCGCCGCAGGCGAAAAATTTTTGGGGCCTCGCCAAAAGATGTTCTGTAAAATGAAACCTATCCTTGACCCGATTAATCAGGATGTCACACACTTTTTTTGTTTTGTGCAGAATATGATACCTACTGAATGATGGCGCTTCTTCGGTGGTGAAGGTGGACGCAGAAGTTACGAATATTGAAATGGCTTTGTCAAAACTGTTTAAAAATCCGTTTATTTTAACGGCATCCAAAGACCGAGATTGAAATTATAGTTTTATTCTTTGAAAACACTAAACATGGAAAACAAAATAAATAATGTAGTTTATCACACCCGCATAATCACGAAGTTTTTCTATATTGTTCAACTTTAAAACAATGTTTAAACTTTTTGTTTCTTATTGCACATTATTGTACCAAGTTTATCTCCGGTCAAGTTAGTTCATTATTTTTATAAGAAGTCGATTTTAAAAACTATTTGCATTTTCTTTTATAAACTTCACTGAATAAGGCTCCATCCTAAAAAACTACCTACCAATATTGTATTTAATAAATTCCCACAATAGAAAATGCCAAACTGTGAATCGAAACGCTCCGCCCCGGTCTCTGTGTGCAGTGCACAAATCCTCAATGTTTTAAGATAGGAGAATCGCTGGTTCACGGATTTAAGATCTCTCGATCTTCTATAGGGTTACTGTATGGTGGCTGGGTTCAATTTGAATTCTGCACTTACCGCACGTGCATCTAGCGTAGCGGTGTTGTGCAAATAAATTATGTGATTAATAAATACAGCTATATTTTAATGATACTATGATATTTATGAGATTTAAGGAAAAATATTTAAATGATATTTATGAGATTTTTAAAAATATGTATTTTAATGAAATTTGATTGGGTGTTTACTGCACAAGTGAACCAATGGAGAAACCGCCCCTGTATCCAACATAAACGAATGAATAAAAAAACAGGATGTTACGAAAACCTGAGGCTATAGTTGGGTTGTAATTTCAGTATTTTATAAATGCTAGAATATTCCACAGAGTGATGCGAACTTTGAAAAAAACACAGTTTGATTGGTACACCCGGTATATAATGAAAATTTACCTGTGTAGCAATAATATTATTACAGTGATATTGCTAAATAATCAGGCTATAACATGTTCAAAAAATCACTTAAATCGGCCAACAGTTATTTCGGACTGTCAAGGTCACGTATTTAGGACGGTCAGGTAAAACACTTGCGCATCCAACTTTATTGATAATGTTAACAAAAATAGGCCTAAATAACTCACGCGCCCTAAAATTTTCTGACTTTTGGAGATCCAAAAATAAAAATTATAAAAAAATTTAAATCCGAAAAATATTAATTTGAAAGAAAAATAATTTAATCCACAATTTTAATGTTCTAATGTTAAAATAAATCGAATTTATGTCTTTAACTCGCTTATTTATAATTTTTATTGTAAGCCTTATATTGTAATCTATCATGGCTTTCAGCATCTCCAGAGAGCAATATGGCCGAAATCCAAATAAAACTATTTGGTCTATATCGACAGAGAATTGTTAAGATCAAATGGTTTTATTTTATACCTTTCCAAGAGCATATATCCTACATAAAAGCAAGGTTACCTTGGAATTAAAACCGTTTAGTTTTAATGCTGCTGTCAATAATGCCACTCGGTTTCAATGTGAATCTAACCTAAAATCGAGGCGTCGTGTTGCTGTGTGTTGTGTTTTTCTTTTAAAATGACCAGTTCGTTTATATTTTAAGTATTTACCTGCGATTTATTTCTTCCATACTAACTGTACTTCCACTTTTTACAACACACTACACCCCTGTTTCGCTCTAAAACCAATGGCCGACCATTTTGGACATGAAAGAAGAGGGGATGAGTTTAGTTTTATTGTTTCTAACAAGAAGCATAGTTTAGTCTTTACGATAACCAAATTGATTCAGTTAAGAGCGTTTGGTTTTAATATAGCCTACTAATTGCTTTTAAGAAAGCAACTTTAAAGAAAACTAAAAATATAGTTCTGTCATATTGTTTTACTGACATAATAGTCTTGAGATCAAGTAGTTTTAATAATAGGTTTTATTAGTCATATTAGGAGAATTTTTAAAACTGCAATAATACTAAAATGTAACAAACTAGAATTTAATAAAAACAAACAGTCCGGAAGTTCCTAATAAAACTGATTAAAGTGAACTGAGAATAAACCATTTTAAAACTACAATAAGACAAATTATCTATTAAGATTAATTAGACTTATTTGATACTCTTATTAGATACTTTAAAACTAGTGACAAATGCTTAACAGTTGTAAATTTCTGGCAGTATACAAGGTACAGTCAAACCTGCCATATCCGGATCAATGTGGCGACAGACCGATCCGGATATGAAAAAATCCGGATATCAAGACCACTACTTCTTTTATAGTCTCTGAAACGTTTTCTCCTTCATACATTCCATTAATCAACGCCGTCAATAACTTTCGTCGATAGACACGTTTTATAGATTCTTTAATACATTATTTCGCCATCTTTTAGTTCTTCTTTTAGTGCGTTGTCTAACAGCAGGACTGCCTTTCTCGGTAGATCCGGATGCGCAGAACCGTCCGGATATGGGGAGGTCCGGATATGGCAGGTTGTAATGTAACTTTAAAACCATTATCTTCTTATTTACCACAATAAAACCTTTATAAACCTTAAATAAAACTAAAATGTTTTTATTGTGCTACTTGGGACATTTTGTACAAAATCAGTAAAAACTGTGCATTGGGTATAAAAATATTTTCTAGTTTCTGCTTTATTTTTTATACTGTATGTTCATCGTCAAATATCTTGTACCTATAAGTAAAAACTAATTTTATTCACTATAATATTTATACGAAACTAGTAAAACTAGCTACATCTGTCGCAGGTATATATTGTACAACCGAGTGTTCTATTTCCTGATAATATTAATATTACCTAATGATAATTGTTTCGGCGCACATATCGTATCATTATTCAGGTAATGTTCTACCGCACAATAGCGATATCGAATATCGAGTTGTTGGTCGGTGACAGGTGGCCTGGTATGGTTTTCATCGTTAATTGTAAACATTAATATCGAGTAGGGAGTTCGGCGAGTTTCAAAATTTATGCCCGACCATAATCACAGGGTAAAAGTAACTCTTTCCAATTATATATGGTAATTGGGGAGTGCTCTGTGGAACCTGACAGAATTCGAATTAAAAGGTGCCAAATTACCAGTGAATCCGGACTCGTTATATTTATGGTAAACAGCAATTTTCATTTTCACTGGCTTCGCTAAAAAATAATATTTCAATCCGTGTAAAATTGAATATTACCGGTTTTAAATGCTGAATAAAGGTAAAAATTGGAAGTATTTTTAAAGTGAGGCAATAAATTATATATATGGGGCGATATAAGTATTATTAATCAAGTTGGGTTGTTATTTTCTTTCAAATTTAATGTGAGGTTTCCTTAATAATCGGGCAATAAAATTTTCTTGTACTATAATTGTAGCCACATTGTTCCCTGCTGTCCTTGGCCATGGATAAATATATCTCTAGTGTCTTACAAATGAGTCTTCTTCGCCCAAGGAAATTTTCACATTTATAGATGACTTTATTATATATAAATATTATATTACAAATAATTACCGTTCCGGTAGAAATAATGACAGAGTAAAAAACATTTCGAAGAGTTAAATTAAATGGTGAGGTGTAGTGCGAAGCAGTAGACAACTGGGGTGGGATCACGATGAGTAGAATTCTATTTTGCTAAAAAATAGAATTCCTGGTAAAAATTATATATGCATAGAAAGGATCAAGTTTGGTGGAGATTAACTGCAGAGAAGGGTATATCAACTAATAGTGCAAGTATGGGAAAATTAAACAATGCCAACAGATTGGTATGAGGCCTTAGGGGTCGCCAAATTCTTGAAAATTTCAAGATCTTGTCTTGATCTTTTCTTGATTTCAAGACAAGATCAAGACAAGAAGTAATTTTAGATTTCAAGACAAGACAAGAAATTTTATGTCAATACCAAGATTTCTTGTCAAGAAATCAAGAAATCTTGAAATATCTTGACTAGATAATAATGAAAACTCTAAAACGTATTTATTTGTGAAAAATATAACATATTTTAACATAAAATAACGTACTTTAATGTATTGAACACTTTTTTTGTTAAAACGATTTACAAAAATGTAAATCATGTAAATGTAACATAAATTTTTTAATCGGAATTGATAAGCCATGAATTAAGGTAGATAATACTTTTTATGGAGTCAACGTCTAGCCGATTTCTTGACTTTGAAAAAAAACTTGACAGGGTAAATCATAACATCCTATTGTCTAAATTAGAAGCTGCTGGAGTAGATGGGAAACTGCTTGAATGGCTGGAAAGCTACCTAATAGGAAGGCGCCAAGCAGTAAGGATCCAGGATTGTCTATCTCAGGATGTAGTTGTCAGTTCTGGGGTCCCTCAGGGTTCACATCTGGGTCCGCTATTATTTATTATATTTATAAATGATATTGCAGATATAAACTGTGATAAGCTTTTGTTTGCGGATGATTTAAAAATCTTTTCGAAAATATCTAGTCCTGACGATTGCGAAAATCTGCAATTTCAATTAAATAAAATACAGAATTGGTGTAAAGAACATGAAATGGAGCTAAATGTCAAAAAGTGTCATAAAATTAGTTTTTATCAAGGTAGAACGTGTATTCCGTTTGAATATAAACTTGATAACACACCAGTAGATTGTGTTAGTACAATAAGAGATCTTGGAATACTGTTTGACAAATCGCTAAAATTCGCAGATCATATTGATTCTATTATTTCAAAGGCTTTACAGATGCTTGGCTTCATGAAACGAAACTGCTATGATTTTAAAAGTCCCAATACCCTAAAATTGTTATACTGTTCTTTTGTTAGACCTTACTTGGAATACTGTTGTAGTATTTGGTCACCTTACTATAATGTTTACGCAGAAAAAATTGAAAAGGTCCAAAACAAATTCCTTAGGTTTTTGGGATTTAAAATTAGAGCTATTACTGGGAGTAACAGGTTTTACAGTTATGACGAAATTAGAGCATTTATAAATATCAATACACTGGAAGAACGTCGTTATCACCATGATTTGAAAATTCTATATAGTTTGTTAAATGGTACAGCAAATAGTCATTATTTATTGTCTAAGGTTGGTTTTAAAGTTCCTTCATACAGTACTCGAAATGCAGTCGAAACCACTTTTCATGTACCATTTCATCGATGTAATTATGGCCTCAATGAACCTATAACTAGAATGTTACGTCTAGCAAATCAAAATACCGAGAGGCTTAATTTTAGTTCCACACCCAACCAATTTATACGCAACTTACAACAAATTAATATTGCCTCTTAATTAATTGTTTTGTTATGTCCACCTTTACCAGTCTGTTTTTAATTTGTTTTGTATGTAATTTATATTATTTATGTTAACTCTATTTTAACTATTATATTTTATGTGTTATATATATATGACTTATATTTAGTATACTAAATTGTTCCAAAATTTGTAAACAATTGTAACTTTATTGGGCTTGTCCCGTGGAAATAAAAAAACAAAACAAAACAAAAGCTGCTCTTGAAATTAGCTTTTCCGCAGGTACAGATGTTGCTAGCGTTCCGAGAAAATCCTTGGCCATTTTCGATAATTACGGGTAGGCATTTTCGTGTCTTCTGTACCAATCAACTATATTCTCAGCCTCAGCATCTTCTGACCTAGGCTCATTTAAATATTTTTCGGCACTGGTATTGGATTCTGTAGGTCATTATGGGATCTATTAGGCCGTGTTAGCACGCAACTCAATAAAAAGGTCGCCGGGGGAATCACCGGACCAGGTAATCAAGAAATTTCAAGATCTTGAAATTTCTTGAGTCAAAACAAGATGTAAGATGTCAAGAAAACGTCAAGACAAGATTTTTTAAATTTATTGATTTTTTTCAAGACAAGACAAGAATTCTTGTCTTGTCGACCCCTATGAGGCCTGCATACGCCCGCTGTATAAAAACGGAGACAAACTGAAGTGTGACAATTAGGGTGGTATAGCCTTACTAAATACTGTACATAAAATCTTGAATTACTACTAAATTGCTATAAGGAAAGAATCCTACATGAGTATCAGACCGGTTTGGGAAAGTACAAATCTACTATAGACCAAATCTTCTCCTTAAAGGAGATACGGACAACTTGTTATGAAGGTAAAGTTTCTCGCATGTGTTGTTTGTGGATTTTACACAAGCATGATAGAATTAATAGAGTCAAAATGTTTTGAGCAATGGAACATTTGGGTATACCTACCAAAAAATTTGATCAGGCTAATAAAACTGACATTATAAAACTCCACCTCTGAAATTGCTTGGCACGGCCACATTTCTAGTCGAATTACGATACTTGAGACAGGGAGATCATTATGCACTATATTATTACAGTGTTAAAAACTGTAATCAGAAAATGCATTATGAAAGAAGAAACAATACATAATGTATTGCATGGCATATATACAGCATAATACAGTGCATGGCATTTGCTGATGATTGAACTATCCAAGCAAGAAACTACTTAGATCGAAAACGTGATAAATGTGGCCCTTTGTTAGTTTTTTAAATAAATATACCTTTTATAAAGGATTTTTTCATTAATTTTATTTTGCATACATATTGTTGTAGACTTGTTTTTTTTTGTGGAAAAATTCAGAAAATAAATTTTTATATTGGACCACAAGATCATAGATTTTCTTCACCCTGCATATGACCAAAAATTGTATAGAGTCTAATTTAGTTAATAAACAGTGCTTTTTTTGGGGAAGGTGAAATCGTTAATGTGGTTTTCGTTAATGGGTTTTTTGAAAGGATTTACAGACAATGGTTCGAAAATATTGGAAAGTGCATGTTATTTCGTTTGTGAACATCAATAGGATTTTTGTAAATAATTCGTAGAAGGTTTAAAACCATAAACAAATTTTATTGAGTTTACAATGTAAGGCCTTTTGTTTAGTTTTTTGAAAAAACGATAGTAATTTGATGTCTCTTAGAATTTTAACAAAATGGAAAGTTGAATACAAATTAAGTTGGTTTTTCTTAGGAAAGGAAAGTACGGATGTTTTGGGTAGAGAGTTTGTTTTTAATTGGTAAAAAAAGATGTATGGAAGGGATGAGAATGTGGAGTCGGAATTTCAGAGGAAAAAGATAGACACTCTGTGATGAACATCGAGAGAGAGCAGTCCAGTTTTTGAAAAGTGAGAAGTCAGTGTAAAGTGGTCAAATCGGCCTTTGCGAGGAGAATCAAGTTGAAACGAAATTGTTGACCGGTTGAGAAGTAAAATTTTTCTGTGTCCGAGGAAGATTCCTTTGTTCTGTGTAGAACGAGTAGCTGATTGGTATCTATTTGCACCAGATATCGAGCAAGGAGAAAACTGAGTGGAGAATTCGAGCGAGTCCTGGTTTTGTTTGTTTTTGAAGCAGTTTGGAGTTTGGACGAGAGGGACCTTTTCGCAACATCAAAATAGTACGTGTGGGAGAATCAAGGACAACGCAATCTGGGAAAAGAAGGAGTGAAGAAACAAAAAGGTTAGTCAAATCATTTGTCGAAACGGAGAGAGCTTGTTTATATCCACACCATATATGCTCATTTTTTTGTATTGAACAGTTCTATAACTCAGTTAGTCACTCCAACTTTAAGTAATCAATTCAAAAGGAGAAAAGTAAATTTTATTAAATTTATTATGAATAAACAATAATTTATTTAAATAATTTTTTTTGTTAAAACAAGGAGACATCAGAATTAAAGCTTGATTTATTAAGTAAGAAGTTGTTGCAACAAATTTAGATTTTAGTATTTTTTTTAATCTTATTTATACAGCATATTGGATTAATAAATAATAGATTACATTTATATGATACTGAATGTGTTTAATTTCCCTGGTTTTATCCTGGAAGGAGTAAGCAACTAGAGATACTATAGAAGCCACAAATCAAAGGTATTGCATCGAATACAAAATTAGCCCTGAGAATAAAATTTGTTAGAAAATTTAATTTGAATTTGGTTTTGTTTTTACATAGGCAGAAATTAAAATAATTGAGTAATTAATTGAATTAAGAATTTGCTAATCAATCTAATAAAAGAGATAAAGTAGAGCATAACAATATATATTATATAATACTTGACACAATATACTAAATTATTTAAGTATCTAAATATGGAATAATATTAAAAACTTACCGCCCAGTTTTGGTGATAATCATCTCAGTCCCTAAGTCGTGAAACTTGTCCCAAAGATCTTTAGTTTCCAAATGGCATTCTACGTTTAACAGTTCTTCACAATTACATAATATTTTAGGCGTTTTCGGCAGACTCTTTTCTGGAACAATGTCTGGAGAATCTCGGTCTAAATCAGCAGTTTCTGAACCACAGTCGGAGATTGCCGGACTTTGTCTTAACAGTTTTGGTTTTATCACTCGGGATAATTCACTATCTGAGCATTCTTCAACATCGACTTCGACGTCATCGTCTTCTAGTGGATCATCGAGTTCAGGAGAACTTAATCGCGAAAGTCGGCCTAAAATGAAAAATAATTTTTAAGTGTCACAATTAAACGAACAAGTTAACAAAGTTAACAAAGAAGTTGGTGTTATTTACTCCTCTCCTCGTGGATGAATACATTTATATATTATTTCAAACTATTACCTACTGAAAGTTCTTTAAAATATCTGTAGTGGGAAAGTTATTAAAGAAATACCCAAATTTTGTCTAATTAATGTCTTATAATGATCAACGTAATATGGAAGTAAAGACTTCTGTTGTATACTGGTAGATATATAAATTTATTAAAACTCTTCAAAAAATATCCAAAAGATTATGGATAATCACAAAACGTTTTCGGTCAAAACTGACCATCTTGAGTGTGAAACGTAGAAGTAAGCATACCACTTAATTTTAAAGCAAAGGGGAAAATTTTGACGATAGAAATATTTGAACATATGGTTAGTTACGTCCAGTGTACAGGTAGTTGTAAAGTTGCTAGTTTCAACTACCTGTACACTGGACGTAAGTAACCTCTTCTTCTTCTTATATTTTTTTTGTGATGTGAAATCCAATTTGTGAAAACGTTTTGTGATGTGATAATCCATAGTCTTTTGGATAATTTTTAAAGAATTTTAATAAATTTATATACCAATATACAACAGAAGTCTTTACTTCAATATTACGTTGTTTTATCCAACTCTATGTTGTATACAGCCAACTCTATGGTTTACCCTTTTAAATCTTATAATCATATCTTCAAATCACCAGAGATGGTAGATAGAATAAGAAGAGATGCAATATGTAATTGACTTAAAAAAAATTACAATGTATTTCCATATCAAGTTTTTTCGGTTGCTGCTCATGATTTAGAATACCTAGTGTTTTTGTTTCCTTCTGTAAGCTATGTATCCGACGAAATTAAGGCGTTAAAGTTGGTCATCACATTCAACCCGGATCTATCCACTGCTGGATATAGGTATCTCTCAGTCTTTTCCATGTATTCCTGTTTTGTGTTGCTTGCATCCAATTTTTGTCGAGTGATTAAGTGATCTATCTACATAAAGTGGCACCGAAGTGAGTAGTTTAATGCAAATTCAACAGTATCCTATATGCTAACAATGCAAAGTGTTTGGGTGTTATACTGCAATCTGGACTTCGATGTCCATAAACCAGGACGAGCACAAGGAAATGGTTTGATAAGTAACGCTGAGAAAAACTACAAGGCAGACAGAAAAATTGGAACATTAAGCTTCGACAAGAAAAAACTCAAAGTAAAGAAAACTATTCAACACCACGATGCGAAACTAGAAAACTAATTAAAGAAAGAAAAAGGAAATAAGTTCTAACAACAGCAATATGAAGAAATGGAAAGGAATGGAAAGAGACAACAAATAAATGTCGAGCATTTTAAAAATCAGTGTCAAATGAAAAGAGAGACGTCAGAAGCTGCGTGTCTGTAGGTACTCAGGAAAAATAATGATAAACTAATAATCAACGAAAAGGAGCTGCGTCAAACATATGAAGGGTCAGATGGAAACACGATGAATGTCAATTTTTGGTCATTTTGAGATTTTTGTGCAATCTGTTAGCTTATAAAGAGTACTATCAACCTGTGAATGGACAAGGGGAAATAAAGATGATAATCGTCTTACAATCATATCACAAGATTGGACGCAGGGGGTTTAAAAACAATGAATATGTAACTTTGTTTCTCATTTTACCGAAAATGCTTGCAAATAGACATTCATCATTCTTCCCCCTGACCCTTTATATATCTAATTCCTTTATTTCCCCCTTTGTCCATTAGTGTTAATCGGCAGCTTCTAAAAAACATCATTTACATGGGATTTATTCTCTTTTCATTCTTTTATTTGTCACCCACATCTCTAAACCATCAAGTGAGCAGCCTTCCGTTATTGTCTTTAACCAAAAGTGGAAACTTCAAGATTTGGTGTTTAATTTTGCTTGTAGTACCTATCCTTTCTCTTTAGCTTTCCTTTCTTTATATAGTGCGTTTTATCATAATTGATTTCCAAACTCTGCTGCCAGCATTTTTATCATGTAGTCTTTGTCTTCTGCTAAAAGTAGCTTCTTACAATCAAGATGCAGTAGAAATAAACAAACCAAAATACGTTAAATGCTACTAGGAGCACTCTTGAATCATAATTTACAATGTATATATTGTACATTGTAAATCCCAAATCATGATTTCTAAAGTTTATACATTGAAAATTATGATTCGGGAGTGCTTCTACTGGAATTTAACGTGTCTTGGTTTGTTTATTTCTACTGCATCTTGATTGTAAATTTAGTATAGTTGTCGTCAATTTTTACTTCCATCTGTCCATATTTCTTGTTCCAGTTTTTTAGTAATTGCTTCATCTCTAGCTGTATTCACGCTGCAATCCCGAATTTACCCAGAGGGAGAACGTCTGCGCATTACAAAATTGGACGTTCAATATAAGATAGAATTTTTCCCTCTGAACACCTAATGCGCATGCGATCTCCCTCTGGGTAAGTTCAGGATACGTTCGGGGCAGACAGCGCGAATATAGCTTATATAAAGTTTAAATAGGGTTGGTGATGGTGGCGGACAGCATCCTTGTCGAAGTCTTTTATCGACTTTAAACAGTTCTGAGTAGTTTGCTCGACATTTATTGTAGTGCAATTCAGTTTTGAGTTCTATTGTTTTTTCTATGAGCTGTTTTATAAAAATATATCATTACATGAGCGTCCAAGACAAATACGAAGTTCTTCTGAAGTTCACAGCTGTTCCACCATCCTTTCTTAAATGATTTTTCCATACAACGTACCCACGGAAGGTGTGACGCATTTCCCCTATAATTACTAGGGTCTTGTTTATTTTTCTTTTTATGTATGGGGTTTAAGTAGTCTATTTTCCATCACCTTGGTATTTTTCCATTAAATAATCATTTGTTAAACATTTGTTTTATTGCTTGTATTACGGACGAAAGGGGTGTGTGTTAGCAGATCTGTGGGTATTTCTCCAGAGCCAGTTGCTCTGTTATTTTTCATCCTGTTTAGCGCATTTCTAATGTCGATTTCAGACATATCTGCAACGTATGTTTGTCTCTCCCTTATTTCATATATCTTTTTTCTTGCAATAACTCTCAGTAATATTATACAAATTCATCTATTTAAATTGGTTCGATCTTTATCATTTTATGATTATTCTGTCTGAAGTTCCTCAACGTTTTCCACGCTTCTGTTGGTTTTGAGCTTCCCATTAAGCTATCTACTTATATCTTTACATTTCTTTTCTGCTCTTTAGAAGGCCTAAAAATCAATATTTCAAAGACAAAGTGGATGGCAGTTGAAAGAATAAATGTTGTAGATCAAGGTGTACTTTCTCTTGATGGAGAAGAGATAGAACGGGTAAACCATTTTAAATAAGTTGGCGGTAGTGTTGCCCAAATGCAAGACCAAGACGAGACTTAGACAGTCTTGGTCTTGGTCTTGCAACAGTACACCTGGTCTTGGTCTTGCAACAGTACACCTGGTCTTGGTCTTGGTCTTGCAGCAAGAGTCTTGCAAGTCTCGCAGTTGATTAGCTTTTTACATATCTTAGAACAACGTAACAGAACAGGTAAATTTTAAGCTTGAATTATTTATTCGTTAACAATATCGCTGTAAGAATATTGTTGCTAAAAGGTAAATTGTTGTTGTACCTATAGGTACCGGATACCGTACCGGTACCAATGAGTGTACCAATCAAACTGTGTTTTTTTCTCAAAGTTCGCATCAGCCTGAGGAATATTCCAGCCTTTATAAAATACTGAAATTAAAACCCTACTACAGTCTGATATTTTCTTAACATTCTGTTTTTTATTCATTCGCTTATGTTGGATAACAACAAAGTTAGATATATATTTTAACAACTAGCCATGTTTTTCATCAATACAGGCTGTTTTGAAATAAGTATGGCAAATTTTAAGGGGTAATTCTAAACAAAGCTCTTAATTCTAAAGGATATAACATATTAAAAAAATCACTTCAATCGGACAACAGGTTTAGGAAATTCAAGACATCAAAAATGACCCGTTTTTAAGGTGGTGCATTAATTTCTTGGAGTAGTGTATATCACCAAACACAAAGAGTAACAAAAGAACAGTCGATTGATAAAACAAATGACCAATTTAATTTAACCCTTAAGTACTAACATCCCGTCTCTCAGACGGCGTCGCTTGTCGAAAATGGGATATTTCCCTTCCTAGAAAATTTTGAAGGTCACCCGTTTATGACTTTTCAAGTTGGGTTGTTCTTTAGTAGTATTGAATTCAGCAATTTGCGGCAGGTTGTTATTCGAAAGATATTTAGGCTCAAAGTGTGATTTCCGTCTAATAGACGGGGTGTTAGTGTTTGTGCCCAGTTCGTCATTACACATAATGTGCCCCAGTTCATCAAAAAACATCAAATAAGGGAATAAAGACCCTGAGGAAACTCTTTTGAAATGGTTTGATGAGGTAGAAGACGACATAAGCGAAGTGGAATCAATTTGTGATGAAAATGTTGCCACTGACTACCATTGCTACACTGCACTAACTATAATACCTGTCAGTTTTTTTTGTTTTAAAATTTTTTAAAAACCTTTTTATTTTCATTTTTCTTACTCTTTGTTTAACTCGATTATAAATTTTTATTAAGATTCTTTAATTTGTTTAATTTTTATCACACTTTTTTTCCGAAGTAAAAAGGTACACAAACAATCCTTCCATTCTTGTTATAATGTTTTTTATTTTAATAAATACAGAAAAACTAGATTAATTACTGTGTTTTTTAGATAATCAATACTTTCAGTAAGTCATCGAGATATCTTATTTCATTAAAATATGTAACAAAAACGAAAATTACCACTAAAATGTTAAACCCGTCTGTCAGGCGGTTAGTTACTGTTTACGTCATTGATTTAAGATGTTAGTACTTAAGGGTTAACTACAGAAAAAACTGCTATAAATGTGCTTTTGTCTTGCATACATTTCACTGTAAATATTTCTTTGTTCAATGCCTCGGTAGACAGTATATCGTTATTAAATATTTCGTTATTTTGTTTACACGGTATGTATAGCCGTCATTATCTGCATTAATGTGTCTCGTTATTAATACTTTTAAGTATTAGCCGCATTCTTTCAGCAAATTTTGTCTAACTGAATGAGGTCATTGCACAATCAGAAAAAGTATACATAATAGTCTTACTATTCTATATACCGATAAGATTTGTGGTGTTTAAATTCCTAGAAAACTAATAAGGTAAAAAATTAATTACTTATTAGGTATTAGGACATTAACATTATTGTCAGCATCGCAAGGTCGGAACGCAAGAATATTAGTTTATGAATAAAGGCCGGCTATTCTCAAAACCTGGACAATTAATTTCAGAGCGAAGAAGTCGTCTGCTGGGAAAAATTGTAAAAATATTTTATTTTTGCATTGTAATAATGTTCTCTGAGTACGTGTCAAATGTGTCAAGTGTTATTTTAATAGACATTTTGATTCGCTATGTATGTTTGTGGTATTGTTCGTAATGCACATAAGTCCAATTTTCCAAATTTTCGTTAAAATTTTTTTTGCCTCTCATAGAGTATCTAAGAATATACCCGAACTAATATACTCTCTAAAACGACCCTCAGTTCTAACTGCAAGACGCAAGAGCCTTGCAGACTTAGTCTTGTTCTTGCTCAAATCTTGCACGGTAAGTCTTGGTCTTGATCTTGCTCAAATTAGGCGGTCTTGGTCTTGGTCTTGCAAAGATACAAGAACAAAACCAAGACTGCAAGACCAAGACCGATTTTCGGCAACACTACTTGGTAGTTGGTAAAAAATGTAACTTATAATACAACCGATGAACAGATAATAACCAGGATCGAAATTTGACGTAAGATTTTTATGACCTGGAACTCAGTTTTATGTAACAAAAACCTGTCGCAAGAAGGTACTGAAATGTTGTGTGGTCTATCCTATTGCATGGTTTTGAGACATGGCTTTTAAAAACCTCAATGCTAAACAAATTAGAAGTAGGTATCGTTTCACACACTTCCAATGAAGATGTTCTCCAAATGATGAATTCAGAACGTCTGCTCATAAACATCATAAGGAGGAGAAAAACAGAATACGTCGAACATTTAATTAGAGGACCTAAATACCATCTACTTCGCCTTATAATACAAGAAAAGATGGAGGGAAAGAGATGGATTGGTCGAAAGAAGCTTTCATGGCTGCGTAATATTTTTTTTTGTGTGAATTTGATGGCCTTGGCCTTGAAAAACAAACAAATTTGTTTTTTCAATCAGAGGAATTTTTTCTGTATTTCCAACATTCTCTATTTCCAACATTCTGTATTCTCTAAATACATAACAAACTAACATATTACAATTATTATCAGTAGTAATTGCACAAGAGCTCTGAAATTATTGAATTTTTCCCTAGTGACACTTTGACAGTTGTACAATAAATATATTATACACGGCTCACTAAAATAATTAGTTACGCCCCTGTACTACTGATTACTTAAAATTCAAGTAGTATTTATGTAACCTTTCTGGAAACTCCAGGTTATTGTTGAGACTCGCATTTGAACCCCTCGCCGGGGCAGATCGTCAAAAGCTTCCTAACGAGAATCATCTCTAATCTATCGACGCTCCCGCTATTCGTAAAAAGGCCGCATTTTACCGGCTTTTTTTGCTATCGTTTTATACCGCTCAGATAATTCAATCTGCTCAGTATTATCGACGATGATTTATTTAGCGTATTAGTGAGTGCCTTACAAATGAACCAAATGGATTATGGAATTCAATCAGAGCTCTGATGTGACACGTCATCAAGGAATAAAACTGTAAGTACTCTACATGTATGTGAACATAACTTATTAGTCGTGATACTGTATGCATTTTGAACCATATACCTCTCGTAGCAAATATTCTTTGTGCCATTTATGCAGATAATACTTTAAATTACATATGAAAAATCGTTATCTACTCTTAACCAGCTTACCTATGGGAATATACTCTATAACCGTACAATAAGTATAGGTTACTATTGTTAAGGATACTTTACGTATTGCCTAAACATTTCTGTTCCATCGAGCCGTATCATATTAATTATTTATTAATTAAATCCTCAAGGTCCTTCGTATTTGCATATTTTGATAATCTCTATTCTGAGAATAACGGTTTTTCATTTATAGTGTCTTTCTGTTGCATTTGGAAATTTCCAAGCCACGCCGCCCCGGCACAAAAATAAAATATTCCTCTCTTTCTGCACTCAAATTCTCAGTATTTAACCCAGCACGTCTCTACAATAGCTGGTAGGTTGTTAAGCCCGGTCTACACGTGCAATTTCAGAAACTACTTGCTTTGTTCAAATAAAGGAGTCGTTTTGTTTGTATGAAAAAATATTTGCATATATTACATTATTTTATTTTCGTAAATATATTTTTCTGTTTATAGTATACAAAAAGTGTACTCATTTCTTGGCTGATAGTACGGGTGTTATAATTTTAACATTGTTTGTTCAACCTTTTGATTTAAATTAAATTTATAATTTTGAATCCGATTAAGCCTGGTTCACAGGTTACAAAAATTATTAAAAATAATTTTGTTTTCTTGCATAAATTGTAAGTTTTTGCTACATTTAGCTTCGCTTAAGCTCATTTTACACTTCTAGAAAACTATAGAAAATAAATAATTGTTTTTTCCTTCAATTTAATTAATTTAAATACTTGTTAAGGGTGTCTCACACTTGCTGAAAAATACCCATTTTGGAAAATTGCATATATTTTGAAATTTTATAGTTTTGCATTTCATATACTAATCTGCGCTCATACAGGGTGATACTATTAAGCCAATCTCACACTATTAAACGTGTAATATATAATATATTGTACATATTCTCTCATTTTCGCATCGATTTATAGGTTTAGACATTTGCAAATAATCTATCTAATCTCACATTCTCGCAACATGGCTGACCGATCAAAATATAACCGACAGAGGCTCACCGCAAAACTTGATATAACCAAGTTGGCTGATTCGGTTCCCACAACTCTTAATTCTCTAAACAAATATAAAATTCGTGAAATAATTTCACAACTCAAACATTCTTACGGACTTTTCCGCGATGCTCAAAATGTGCTGGAGACGATCCCCGAGGAACCTACCCCCTCTACTGATTCCTCTGTGGTTTTTGATAAATATTTGGATACAATTTCTCTATTGGAAGAAAGGTTAGAGGTCATTGAAAGTTCTAATGTGACTGCTACCCCCTCCCTCCAATTTGACCCTAATTCTTCTCTAACCTCACAGTCTATGGCTAGGCAACGAACAGTAAACCTCCCTCGTATTCAGTTAAAACCATTTAGTGGCTTAGTTACTGAATACAATTCATTCATTGAGACCTTTGATACAATAATAGGATCTGATACTACATTAAGTGATCTGGAAAAACTCATTTACCTCAAAAGTTTTCTAACTTCCGAGCCTTTGACGCTTCTCGAGCATATCCCACTCACAGGTGACAATTACAAAATAGCCCGGGATAACCTGACACAAAGGTACGCCAACTCTAAATCGCTTATCAAAACTCTCATCTCTCAAATTCTTGATGCGCCTCCTATTTCTGGAAACGCAAATCACTCACAATTAAGAAATTTTCATACGGTCATGTCAAATAATTTCAAGGCCCTATTGAACTTGAATAGGCCCCCTTCAGATCTCTTGCATTTACTTCTCATACATATCGCTACTCAGAAACTCGACGCACCTACCATTAGGGCTCTTGAGTTCCAATCCGGTGGTAGCCAAGCTACCCCTGATTTTGTCCATTTTCTAAGGGAAATCGAGACACGCGTTGTTCATCTTGAGAATATTCAATCTCAATCAAAACCAAAATCGACTACTACTTCCAGACACTCTTTACACCTAGCCTCAGACACTTCTACCAGTAACCTTTCGCCTCGCTTAGGTCCTAAGAAATGTTCCTATTGCAACGACTCTCACTCGATCTACTCTTGTCCTCAGTTCAAGCAGTTGAATTCTAAAGAACGTTTTAGTTTTGTCAAACAAAATAAATTTTGTATTAATTGTCTTGGGTCTCACATGCTCGATCAGTGTAAATCCAAATTCTCTTGCATAGTTTGTAAATCTCGTCATCACACGTTGCTCCATTTCGACAAAACGGGTCATAGTAACCCTTCCGCGGCTGTTGGCCAACACAACTCAAATAATCATAATAAAACCGCTATCTCAAATAACTCCCATACACAGGGTAATTCACAACAGGGGCCCTCACATGTTAGAGCTCCTGAAACGGAAGTTAATCTTCAAAATTCGACTCCACATTCAATGGCTCTATCTGCAGCCTCGCTTGATAATCATTTGGTGTTATTAAGCACACTCCAGGTCTATCTTGTCGCTCCTAGCGGCAAGAGGGTCTTCGCAAAGGCACTTTTAGACTCGGCCTCACAGGTTTCATTTATTAGTGCTGACCTCGTAAAGGAACTGTCACTCACCACTAGAGATGGAAAATTACGGATCAATGGAATTAACTCCACCTCATCCTCGTCTCAATCTATTGTAGATACAACAATTTTCGCTGTCGCTAACGACGTTCCTTTTGACATCTCGTGCTCTGTACTCCCAAAGATAACAAATCCGCTTCCTCAAATTTCTATTTCGGCGAGCAAACTAAACATACCCTCAGAGATACCATTAGGTGATCCGATGTTCCATGTAACATCCCCAATTGGTATCCTGCTCGGTGCAGACCTGTATAACGATATCATTCAACCTGAAATAATTCGTTTGGGAAAAGGTCTTCCCGTTCTTCAACGCACTCTACTCGGGTACACGATATCAGGGTCAGTTCCAGACTTTGCTCTTAAGTCGAAAAATACTAAAAAGGCTTTGGAATTTTATTCAAACTCTCTCGTTACTTGTTGTTCTCATAACACTCCTTCCGCCGTAAATGAGCCGGTAGTGTCCAACGAGGAACTATCCGATCATTTACAAAAATTCTGGGAGCTGGAAGAAGCCGCTCCTCAGAACACCGATCTCATTAATGATCACCCCGCTGAAATTAATTTTGTAAAACATGTTAATGTTCTCCCCAATGGACGATATGAGTCCACACTCAATCTCAAACTCCCTATCGAAGATATAGACATGGGAAATTCGTTTCTCTCGGCAAAAAGACGTTTTCTCAGTCTCGAGAAACGTTTTCAACTCAACCCTGATTTATTGGAAAAATATCAGGACATTATATCGGAATATCTCAATAACGGACAAATAATTCAAGTGCCGTTAAAAATGCTAAATGACTCAGGTAAACCTAATTACTTTCTCCCTCACTTTCCCGTTTTCAAATCCAACTCTACTACTTCCACTCGTATAGTTTTCGATCCAAACAATAAATCGTCTACGGGAATCTCCCTCAGTGACGTCATAGACAAAGGTTATGTCGTCCAACATGAACTTTTTGACATTCTCGCTAAGTTTCGTCAGTTTAAATTCGCACTAGTAGGCGACATCAAGGCTATGTTCCTACAAATCGCCATTTGTCCCACTGAAACATTTCTGTTAAATTTTCTCTTTAGGGACAATATTCAGCAGCCTTTACGGTGCTATCAATTTCAAAGATTACCCTTCGGGCTCCCAAGTAGCCCATTTATCGCTCAAAGAGTTATCAAGCACATCGCTGACAACAACAAACATACCCACGAACTTGCTACTAGTGTTCTGCAAGAATCTATCTATATGGATGACCTGATCAGCGGTGCTGACAGTCTTCATGAATTAAGTTGTCTTTTCGAACAATTAACTTCTTTGCTAGAAACCCATGGTTTCCTCCTCCACAAGTGGAACTGCAGTTCTTCAGAATTTCTGTCTCAACACAATTTAAATCCCGTCTCTGAAGTCAGTCTTAACTTCACGGGATCTGATAAAGTCTTAGGCATATTCTGGGATTCAGAACGCGACCACTTTTCGTTTAAAACTCCTATCTTCAAATTGGCTAATGTTGTTACTAAACGTACTATTCTCTCCTACATTGCTACTTTGTATGACCCGCTAGGATGGTTATCCCCTGTCCTTGTGAACGCTAAGCTCTTGATACAGGAAATATGGTCCCAGAAATTGGACTGGGATCAACCCATTGACTCACCCATCATTATGAAAAATTGGCAAAACCTCTTATCGACATTCAAAACTATAGAAGAGGTCAAGGTACCTCGATGCTTACTTTTACAAAAGAAAGTTGTTGATGTTCAATTAATTATTTTCACCGACGCATCGGAAAAAATATACAGCACTTGTGTGTATCTCAAAGCGACATACTCAGACTTTTCTGTATCGTCGCGGCTTATCGCTTCTAAAAACAAAATTTCTCCGCTAAAAAATAAACTCACCATCCCCAAATTGGAACTTTGTGGAATAGTGTTGGGAGTCACTCTGGCTCATAGACTTTTTCACATCTTCAAGAAAAATTTGAGTATATCTTCATCTCATCTCTTTGCTGACTCTACAATTGCCTTGTCTTGGATACTTTCTAAAAAACACATTTGGAACATTTTTGTACAAAACAGAATTCAAAAGGTCAATTCCTTGTTGGAAACTTTTCCTTGTGATTTCCATTTCGTCAGAAGTCACGAAAACATCGCTGACCCCGCTTCCAGAGGGATAAATGTCTTTGATAATCCCCAGACCACCGAAGACTGGTTATGCGGACCTAGCTTTATTAGAGACAATCCCATCGATTTTTCTCTTCATCAAATTCCTCATTTTCAGGATGATCTTCCTGAATTAAGGAAGTTAGTTGTCTCAAACATAGCAACAAATCACGAACTCAACGACACCTTTGAAAATCTATTCGCTAAATCTTCTTCTTTTCGTAAAATTCAAAGAATTGTCGCTTATCTTTTTAGATTCATCAGTAATATTAAAAAGAAAATAAATAACTCTCCACGAGATACGGATATATTGACGCCACCCGAAATGGAGATCGCTGATCACGCGATCATCAGGTATATCCAAAGTATCTACTTTAAAAAAGAGATTCTTGAATTGAAAAATGCTAAACTCGTGACCAATAAAGCCATTCGTAAACTCAACCCCTTCCTACAACATAATGATGGGCTGATTCGTGTGGGAGGACGTCTCCGACACGCCCCCATATCGTATAATCAAAAACACCCCATTCTACTTCCTTCTAAATGTCGAGTTGTAGAACTAATCTTGACTCAAGCTCATCATAAGTTATTACATTCAGGCGCGCAAACAGTACTTTCGTATGTCAAAATGAAGTACTGGCCAATTGACGGATTAAGACAGATTAAACGCTTAATTCGTAAGTGTGTAAACTGTTTCCGATTCATGACACCCAATTCTGTTCAACAGATGGCAGATATGCATCCCGATCGTGTACTCCCCACTAGACCCTTCCAAGTCGTCTCAGTGGACTATGGGGGGTTCTTCTTAATTAAGTCCTCACATTTGAGGAAGGCACCGCTTTACAAAGCATACGTAGCCTATTTCATTTGCATGAGCACTAAATGTGTTCATATCGAACTCGTCACAGGATTAAGCGCAGAAGCCTATATTCTTACTCTGAAAAGGTTTATTGCCAGAAGATCCACGCCCAGTATTATTTGGAGCGACAATGCCACAAATTTCCATGGGGCAAAAAATGAAATGCGCGAATTCTATGATTTTTTCTTAAATCAAAATAATTCGGAACAGATTAAGGAATTCTGTACTCAAAACTCCATAACTTTCAAGATGGGTGTTCCCCGCAACCCCCATCAATTCGGCCTCCATGAGGTAGGAATAAAGAGTGTGAAGTATCACCTCTATCGAATTATAGGAAATTCCCACTTCACCTTTGAAGTGTTTAACACAGTATTATGCCAAATCGAGGCTATTCTAAATTCGAGACCCATCACTAGGATGTCGTCTGACGCCAATGACTTCGCTTTCCTATCTCCAGCTCACTTCTTAGTTCAAAGAAGTTTAACCGCGCCCCCTGAACCAAGTGTTTCAGAGATACCTGAAAATAGGTTGAATCTTTTTCAGCGTATTAGTAAAATTCAACAGCAATTTTGGAAATTGTGGAAAAAAGACTATCTTTGCCTCCTGCAGCAAAGAAATAAATGGACCGACCCTACTGACCCTGTCAAGATCGGGGATTTGGTTCTGTTGAAGGAGGATGGTACTCCTCCACTCTTATGGCCAACTGCCAGGGTAATAGATGTATTGCCTGGTAAGGATGGTCTAGTTCGTACTGTCAAGATTCACACTACTCACGGTGATTTTCTTCGTGGTATTACGAAAATCGCTGTGATTCCCCTGGAAGATTAAAATCTATCCCTAGGGGGAAAACTTATCGTTTTCCTCCATTTTATCGTTGTTACCCCTTGTGTATATAAACTCTAATTTCTTCAAACATTTCTTATCGTTGTGCACATCTTTGCCAATCCCCTCTCTTCGAGGTGATATAGGCCATCTCTCTCGCCTGTCGCCCCCGGCAATATGTACAATAAATATATTATACACGGCTCACTAAAATAATTAGTTACGCCCCTGTACTACTGATTACTTAAAATTCAAGTAGTATTTATGTAACCTTTCTGGAAACTCCAGGTTATTGTTGAGACTCGCATTTGAACCCCTCGCCGGGGCAGATCGTCAAAAGCTTCCTAACGAGAATCATCTCTAATCTATCGACGCTCCCGCTATTCGTAAAAAGGCCGCATTTTACCGGCTTTTTTTGCTATCGTTTTATACCGCTCAGATAATTCAATCTGCTCAGTATTATCGACGATGATTTATTTAGCGTATTAGTGAGTGCCTTACAAATGAACCAAATGGATTATGGAATTCAATCAGAGCTCTGATGTGACACGTCATCAAGGAATAAAACTGTAAGTACTCTACATGTATGTGAACATAACTTATTAGTCGTGATACTGTATGCATTTTGAACCATATACCTCTCGTAGCAAATATTCTTTGTGCCATTTATGCAGATAATACTTTAAATTACATATGAAAAATCGTTATCTACTCTTAACCAGCTTACCTATGGGAATATACTCTATAACCGTACAATAAGTATAGGTTACTATTGTTAAGGATACTTTACGTATTGCCTAAACAACAGTTTTAATTTCACGAGCCGAAGGCGAGTGAAATTATGTCAAAGTGTCACGAGAGCAAAATTCTATATTAATTTCAGAGGTCGAGTGCAATTTGTTGCGATTATTTTATGAATAAAACTGTTCAAAACCAAAATTTTATTGTTATTTATTTATGTAAGTACCATTAAGCACACAGTTTTTATAAATATTTGACGATTGAAAGTCATCACTTTTATAATTTTTAAAACATTAATTGTCATTAATGTCACTGAATGTATTTTTTAGTAGCCACGAAGGGCATCTGACGTAATATACTTAACGACGGGAGATTATCAAAAATTATCGATTTAATTCAGATTTCTGTAGCTTTCTATTGGTCAGAATCTCCTATGAATGAAATAATCTAAATAATACACTGTTTTGGTTGTAAATATATTTTTTTGTACATATTTATTTTTTTGTATTTTTTATATCTTTAATTTGTTTTTTTTTATTATTTTTTTATTATTATTTTTTATTAATTATTTTTTTTAACAAGCATGCCTGCTTTGTTTTAACAAAATTACTTAAATACAGGGTAAATTTTATTGCTACAATCTATATTTACAGTTTTTGATATGTTCGTAAATTGTTTTTAATGTATTAATATCTTCAGAAAATATCAAATTGTTCAGATAGACGGGAAGTGGAATTTTTAATATATTAAGATTACCATAAAATTTGTTTATATTTACTGATTGATGTGAACATTCGAGGAGAATATGTAGTAGATCACCTTCTATTCCACACACACAGTTAGGTGACTCTGTGAGACCCAAACTGTACATATGAAGGGGGGTAAGAGCATGATTACATCTCAAGCTATTTATAACTCTTATGAAATGGCGATTTGATACAGAATGAAACCATCTTTTAATGGGAATTTCAGGCTGCATTTGTTTGTAATTACTACCAGTTCTAGTGTTTCGATAATACCTTTGCCAATTTTCTTTTTGGTATCGTCTACTAATAATGTCAATATCCGAAATGGGTAGTAGGAAGTTTTTCGCTTATTTTTAGGGCGGATTTGGCTAGCATGTCTACTATTTCGTTACCCCTAATGCCTGCGTGTCCCTTTATCCATGATATAATAATGTTTTTTCCTAAATTTGCAATTTTATTATAAAGAGTCATAATTTCCAGTTCTATATGATTGAGTTGTTAAGACTTATGTACCTACGTTAGTAGTCTATCAACGACACTCTTACTGTCTGTAAATATTATGCAGCTATAGGGTTCGTTACTAAATATATGTCTTAAAGCAAAAAGTATCGCTATCATTTCGATAAGGTGTATATCGATGATTCACAAGGCAATTTGAATAATTTTTTAAATCCACTTTGAATATTGATTAGTGCACATCCTACTTTGTTTTGTACTTTGGATCCATCTGTATAGTAAAACTGATAATGTGGCCATTTATGAAGTATAAATGATTGAAAAACGGCTGGATTTAAATTAATATCCATAAAAAAAGTATTAATTTGTTTTGAGAAAAGTTCTTCTAATACATGGGAATACATAGGTGAAACTTGATTTTCATATATAGAAAATACTTCGGTATTGAGATATTTTCAAGTAACTATCTACAAGAAGGGAACATTTTTTCTTTGTCCAATATTTATGAGTTAGATCTAAAATTGATAACTTATGTATATCCTGCAGATAGTTTGTATTTTTTCCTATGGTTCTAGTAATGAATTTATCACTTAAAAACTGTCGTCGAAATTCCAGGGGTGGTTCTATCGCGTCAATAATATTAGACTGCGTCTATTAATATTAGATTTAATAATATTAGATCTGCGTAATATTAGACAATGGTGTGAATACGGACACGGTACCTAAATAAGAAGAATTTCTTGTTTTGTTCCATAAGTTTGCCTTATGTAGGTACAGTACAACCTGCCATATCCGGACCTGTCATATCCGGACCTCCCCATATCCGGACGGTTCTGCAGTCCTCATCTACCAAGATCTACCGAGAAAGGCAGTCGTGCAGTTGGACAACGCACCCTCTCATCCCGACCCAAAAGAACTAAAATATGGCGAAAATAAAGTGTCTTTTTTGCCCCCAAATGTGACATTCCTGTCAGCCTATGGATCAAGGTATTATAGAATCTAGAAAACGTGTCTATCGACAAAAGTTATTGACGGCGTTGATTACTGGAATGTATGAAGGAGAAAACGTTTCAGAGACTATAAAAGAAGTGGTCTTGATATCCGGATTTTTTCATATCCGGATCGGTCTGTCGCCACATTGATCCGGATATGGCAGGTTTTACTGTATTGTCTTCTGTCTTCTTGATCTCCTTGAACAAAACAAGAGATAGGTTAACTCAGCACTACTCAGCAGTGAAAAAATAAAACAGGAATCTATTTTTATAGCTAGTAAAAGCTTACACATGACAAAAACTCAATTTTGAACCAAATATCGATTGAACTCGAGTAATAAAATTTTTATTTTAACAACAAATCAAAGGCAGAATTTTACGACTCTGAAATACACAAAATCAATCCAACGCTGGATAATAACTTTTTCATAACAGTAGAATGGGGTGTCAGCTAATTAAGTTCTGATCTTCGAACGCTCTCGAACTTATCCAATCAGATATTTTTAATTTATTTGTAATAAATAATTGGAATGATATCCAAAAGGTTCGTTTTCAATATCAAAAACAATTAATATCTTGAAATCAGCTTTAAAAAAGACTTTTTAATTTATTTAAATTTTTTGTTTCAATGCCTACCAAACTCAACACTTACTCCATTACATCATGGACTTTGTGTTGTATTGTATTCATATTCATCTTTCTACATAATATTATCTTCGCTTTGATACTCTTACTACAATTTTTTAAACTATTATTTTGATTTTTATATTTTTGAAGCGAAGCTTTTAAAGTGAAGTAGGTACTAATTTCTCTCTATAGTTAAATGAAAAATCGTCGCGACTAAAATAGATGGAAGAATCAATTTACTCAACAAGGGGAGTCGGTTTTACAAATGTAAACATTTCGTTTAATTATAAAACAAGCCTATATATTTCTACTAACCTTTTTTTCTACTGGATTAGGTATAATAAAATATATAGACGTAACCAGGGGGGTTTTGGGGGTTGTAACCGGCCCCCTTCATTTGGTTGTACTTTGAGCTATATTACGCTTAACACCATTACTATTCTATACCCCCAGAGACCATCCAGTGTTTGTAACCCTCCCCCCCCCTTAGGATCACCACCCCCATTAGGTTACACCGTTGATTAAATAGTGGTTGTTATTCACCAAAATAATCAATTTTGCTAATTAATATTTTGCTGTCTTTATTATGACATTTGCATTGAATTATGACAGCGTCTGTGCGAGGTTGCCAATTTTTGTAGTAAGTTTCAAATTTCAAACATTTTAAATGATGTACCTATCACTTTTTCACAATGTGAAATAAAAATTAAAACAAGTAGGTATAGTTTATGTTGTGCTTTTATTCTGATGAAATGGTAGTGTTTTATTAACAAATCGAATATTTGCAAAATGTTGGATTAATTGAAGAACAATTTAAATCTAAACTTCGAAATTGTTGACGATTATGTGCAATGTGCATGGTTTTTGGAACAGTAAGTAAATGTAAGAAGATCATATTAGGTAGGTATGCATCGGTAGGTACAAAATGCTAGTTAAAAATGCCGCAGAATTATTTAAAAATAACACTAAACAAAAATAATAACATGACGTGATTCAATTTTAAAAATAATATTTAAATTTTAAAAATCCAGAAAACGAACCTGTATTCGAAACTGTTTCGTACAGTCGGAAAAATGAAAGAATAGGGCTTTTCATCGATTGTCATTTGTTTCGAGCTTCTTTCATATGTTGTATAATCTGTGTACAATTGTACAATATTAATATACACGGATTATTGGCTCCGTGCGTCTCCCCTCTACGTACAGTCACGTGATACGCTGTCAGATTTTGTAAGGACGTTTTAACATTGAGTCTTATGGGATTATTTTGTTAAACTTGAATATTTTATTTTGTAGTGATAATAACCGAATACAATTGTTAGAATTCATTAGTTATTAATTTATACTGTAATTTATAGTGCAACAAAATATTTTCTTTTTCGTTAATAAATATTTATTGACATAAACTGCGATAGTGAGGTTATGCATACAAAATCAAACTGATAATCAATATTGGAAAGTGAAGAATTTATAGTGCGTTTTTATTTTCTGTTTATATTAATACATAATATCACTAGCGTGACACGGCATTTTTTTTAAATGGGTCATTTAAACATACACAAAGCGTCCTTATAAAATTTCAAAAAACCGCCACCATGAGCAGGTCGGTCGATTTTGATTTGACACTTTGTTAACGCTCGGAGCGAATACGTCATAATGACAGAAGCTCGAAACAAATGACTGTGAATGAAAAGCCCTATGCCCAATAACGATCACATCAATCACTTATTTTGTATTTGCTATCTTTTTCTATAATAAACGTTTGTTATCTATAGAAAAAGACACCAAATACAGAATAAGTGATTGATGTGATCGTTCATGGGTATGGCTTTTCATTCACAGTCATTTGTTTCGAGCTTCTGTCATATGTCGTATAATCCGTGTATATTAATATTATACACAGATTATACAACATATGACAGAAGCTCGAAACAAATGACAATCGATGAAAAGCCCTATTCTTTCATTTTTCCGACTGTAGTAGTCTACAGCACAGCTTACTGTACCACTTTTTTGGATTTTTATATTATGTTTTTTTTTGATAAAAATGTCGATAGGTACATACTCAAAATATTTTATCGGGTTGATTGTAAAATAAATTTAACCAAATACATCAGTAAGAAAAATAAATACATTAGTAAGGTTACAAAGTCCACACGGTTGTTTCTACGTCTATAAAATTATACTTAATAGATTCTTTAGTCAATTCAATTATCATTTATCATCAACAAATAAAACAAAATATTGAAATAAAGAATATCATTCCTTATATCTAAGTATCCAAGTTGAAATCAATCATATTACAACAATACTTGCTGAATCCGACAAAGTGTTCAAATAATTGGAAACTTTCAACAATAGGTATTCTTGTTCTTCTCCTTTATCGAAACTCTGCATAATCTTCAGGAACGTCAGAAACACAGATCTCATTTTTATTTCACCTTATTTCATCTGTTGACTCGGTTTCATCTATTCTCTTTCTACATTTGCTTTATCCATATTCCTCGGTTTTTAAAAGATACACTCACTTTTCGTTCGATTCATTTTGATTGATGTTGTTCTTAATTGCATCATCTTTATAGCATTTGGAGATGTCTACTGTTGTGTTATTTAAACATAATTCACTCACATACATTAATATTAACATTATAACACTAGCAGAAGAACAATAAGGTTCTAAGTTGGGAAGATCATGCACCGACGCTATATTTATGAGACAAGTGCAAGAGAAATCATTAGAATACAACAAACCAGCATATTTATGTTTCGTGGACCTTAAGAAGGCGTTTGACAGGGTCCTAACCTCACACAAAACGGACAAAAGGAATGGTAGAAACAGCAAGAAAAATGGTAAGACACTATGGAACAGAACTAGAAGTAAAGATATATCTACCTACGACGGAGAGGTAAAGAGGACAACAGTAAGGATTATATAAGCCGAATGACAAAAAATAAAGTAGTAAAGACAGCGAGATACGGTTTGCTAATAGGAAGGTGATCAGTGGGAAGACCACGAAAACAATGGAACGACACGACAACTAACTCAAAACACATTGAAAACAGACAGAGTCATGACTACACAAAAAGAAGAAGAAGCTAACCTAGTTATATAAATAGTGCATCTGTGACTGTCCACGCTTGTACTTTATATATAATATTGACGAAACGTAAGGCTACTAAGAGTTTGCTTTTGGTACTTTGACTCAATAATTATGTTAATTGTCCAAAATAGATTTGGACTATTTGTTTGTCTACTGGTTGGAAATTCTTGTACTCTCTTTCTGTCATTGTCTTGCGCAGTCCTAGGCTATCATTAAATTATATATAGGATTGACATTTTTAGCCAATATATTGCACAGGGTTACTTATTTTGTTTACTAGAAGCAGTTTAGTAGAACTGATTTGTTGAGTTACTTTATTGATTAGGTGTTCATAGTAAAGTATTAATTCAAGGTTAGAATAGTTTTGGATGTAAACAGGGGGACGAGAATAATTTCTTTCTCTGTACTTTTTATTTGTAAGTTATGGCTTCTTTTGATAGAACTTACTTTGGGATTCTATAAATGAATATTATCAAATGGATAAGCACAAAAACTGTTGTAGCAATGGTGTAACGAATGTAAAAACAAATATTTTCTGTTTTTACATCTGTATTTGTAATTTGCATATTTTAATAACTTTTGACACAAATAGTTTATGTAAAAATGTTCCATAGGGTAAGACTTTAAAAACAATCAAAACGAAATTAGAAAATGCACTGACAACCAAAATAAGACGATAACTTCGTACTTACATACTTAAATGTACCTATCATAACTCCATTATTAGCGAATATATGTATGGAAGATTTTAAAATAAATATTATTTCTACACAAAATTTAAAACCCACAATATGGTGGAGATCCGTAGATGATGTGTTATCAATATGGCCTTATTGATAAGAGTTGTTGGATATAGGTACCTATTCCTAGATAATGTAAACGATAAAAAAGAGATAATACCATTTACCATGGAAAAGGAATATAATAATACACTACCTTTCCTTTGTCTTTTAATCTCAAAGAAGGATGTGAGACTGACGTGTATAGAAAACCAACACACACCAACAGATAGGTATCTAAATTACAAATCAAATCACATCAATGTTAAAAAAGGGAATCATTAAATTCTTAATACGATAGAGCCAAAATTACTTGTTCTAACATCTGTTGTATTAAAATTAAAAAATAATTATCTTATAAGTATACCTAGGTATCTAAATATAAGGAATTTTCAAGAATAGACCGATTGGAACAGAACAACTTAGCACGGCATCCTATGACATTCACAAAAAACATTACGAGGAAAATAACAATTAAAAGGATTACCGGAGAACTTGAAACAATAGGAAATAAATTCAACATTTCACAAGATTCAAAACAACAAACACATGAAGATCTATTTTATCCAAAACTAAACCAAACAATGAACAAGAAAGAACATAGAAATAAAAACAATAGGAAATAAATTCAACATTTCACAAGATTCAAAACAACAAACACATGAAGATCTATTTTATCCAAAACTAAACCTAACAATGAACAAGAAAGAACAAAGAATTGTAGTTCTAAAATACCTTGTGAATGCGAAAATTTTTGTATAGGTGTCTAGGTGAAACATCAAGACTATTAAACGTCAGAATAAGTGAACATCTATTATAGGTACTTACATATTATATTAAAAATAGAGAAACCAGTTGCTTCACAAATTCATGGGCAGAATGCAGTAGTATCTGGTTACCCATATTAAAAAACGAAATCAATAGAAATAAAATACCACTATAACATAACATAAGTACCTAGGTATATAAAAAATCACAGTTTGGTGTTAATATTGACAGTAAACTAATTGTAAGACCAAATACTTACCATGTCGGGATACTATCATGAGGTGTTTTCCTCGTGATTTATTATGGTATTATCACTAACAGGAGAAATTTACTGTCGTCATGTCATGTGGTTGTCATTTTAAAGACAACTCACATACTATGATGTTTCTGACGGATATTCTTAAGTTAAGTTGAGTTCACGTAATCGAATTAAATATCTTCCAATAAAGTCGTCCCAGGAACGCAATTCATAAATAATATTGGCAATATCATTTTAAAGTACCTATGTATACAATACAAATGAGTCGGGTAAAATTAAGTTACCTAGTAGAAGAAATTTTTACCAAGCAATAAAACAAAATCTGTTTAGATAATGTTATTTTGTATTCTGTGAATGACTTCCGAGGTGGAAATCGAAACGTCAGATAAACTTAAAGAAAAATTGTAGTTTATTTTCAACAAAAATAGTAAATAATGTATAGTATTTATAGTAACAAGTAATTTTTACTATTAATAGAATAGTTATCTAATTTTTATGCAGAGGCCATTATCTGCATAACTCTACATGTTTATATAAGAAAAACAATTGCTGTAACATATTGCAAGAGTGACATTTGACATATAGTACAAATTAATTATTTTAACGCTTATCAAAGATAATTGTAAGCAAGAAATGATCTAGACTACACAATTATATTAAACAAAAGAAAATACAAACAATACATGATTGAAAGATATTAAATACGAATCAATCTATAATTTTATAATGTTTTAGATTGGGCTATTAAAAAATCTTTTCTTCATTCAAAAAATATATAATTTAGGTCTTTAGCACTTCTATACAGTTAGAATTAGCAGAATAATACAAATATTTAGGGATTGGTATTGTTACTATGGGCCTATTTGATAATAGTGCACACAGAGCACAAAAACATCTTTAGAAAGAAGTTTTTAAGATTGTTATAATGTCCACGAAAGAAAAATGATAAAAACAAGATCAAGAACAAAATAAATTCAAGAAAGGTACGATTTAGAAGAGATTTCAGAAATGGGTGACATACCTAATGAACATTCAGAAATGATTGGAAACCGTCTAAGAATAGGAAAAAGAAAACATCATGCTGACTTTTCTAGTAGAACAGAAAGTTATTTTCACAAAAATGAGGGTGTCACTTATTCTACGTGTATTTAAGCTATATAAAAACATAATTTTCTAATGACGTGTTACTTCAAAGTGGAGAAATATTTGTTTATAAACCAATAATGTGTTTATTTCCTTTCAAATGAGTGAAAATTGAACAAATACTGGGATAAGTTCTTTGTTTGTCAACCATTGTCTGCTAATTATAAAAAAAAGTGTTAGTGGATATTGGTAATTAGAGGTGTCAGTCCGTCGGACAACCTAAGCTACTAGAAAAGGGTTATAATAGTCGTTAAAAACATTAGAATTTGATCTGGGAATGTGACGTATTGGTAGTTTTACAAGGAATGTGTGTTTAATATGGTTATTAATGCGTTTTGACAACTCACCATCAGTTTGTGGTTCTCTAGCGTTGTCACTTTCGGGAGGCGTAGCACCTCTAGCCATAATAGCAGCGATTGAAAAGTCCGTCGCTCTCTGGCTTTTCGCGGTGGGCACAAGAAGTCCCTCAGGAACGCTATCTTCGGGCATAACTCCGAGCAACATCACTACACAGTCACAAATCACAAGAAATCACCACAAAGCCTCAATAGTATTAACACATTGCTGCCCACTCAGATACTAACTAGCTGGCCGTTTCAACAACTAACGTCACTCGACCGGTTGAATAGTGGGCGGGGCTTGTGTTTCGGGGAGGGGCTCTGGAGAGGCGGGCCGTTGCGTGTGGTCTGTATCAGTTTCGCGTGACTGGAGCTATCAATCAGAGAGTTGTGGTAACAGTGGCGACATGCTATGTAGACAGACCACTTGATATCACTTGCGAGGGCCACCCACTGATGACCGGGGGCGAGCGTAATCCGGCCATGGCTGCCTATTATCCTAGTTGTCATACATTGTATGGTGTGTCTTGTAAGTGAAGTACAGGGAGCGATTGCAGCAAGCTGCTCTACCTGTTAATTGCGTGGACGATATATTATAGGTTCAGGCTTGAACTCACTAGCGGGTCACACCTGAAATTTATTAACAGGGTTTTCAAATATTGATTTATCTAAATAGCCTTAATTTTGTTTTTTTACATAAGAGACATATTTTCAAATCCACGACGAAAAACGTTTTCCTGTATATGGATATCTAGCATATATTACGAAAAATTAATTAAAATCCTTTATATAGTAGGTCTATATAATTTATTAAAATTTCCTTAAAGGGGTACATGACATGCAGACCGTTTTCGATCTGAATACAGATCATCCTCAGTGCTGAACAGGATGTTCACATGCTAAGCTACCAAAATTGAAAAGATATGACTTTAAAATGATACAGCCATGGAAACATTGACAAAAATTGTTTTAGGTAAATAACATGGATGTTATAAACACCTAGGTTCTACATAAAATTTATTGAAAAAATCCTGTGTAAAAACTTTTATTAAAACCCCTTTCGATTTTCCTACAAAATCATCATCAGTGTTAAAATAAACAGGTTGAATGCTAACTGAGCCACCAAAGAAATCCCAGGTTGAGAACCCTTTAGACTTTAGATGGATTGTAGTTATTTTACAAATGCATATTTGTTTAAAATTCCATAGGATGGATATAATTAATAAGGAATTATGCCCTTAGAAAGGTATGAACCTTAATATCACGTGGGATGTAAATTGAGTTGTCTTTACATTACGACAGTTTGATGTCAACTCAAAATATAATGAAAAACTTGTTTACCTAATACAGTACAAACTAATATCTGAAATATACAAATGTCTTAGTTGTAATTATTAGATATAATTTACACATAGCGTGACACAGGCGAGGATACGGGGGGGGGGGGGGGGGGTCAACGGGCTCCATGTATTTAGTCTATAAGTATTTTTTTATTGTTTATTATTTTTTCTGTTAACTGTAAACTTTAAGCCATCAGTACCATACCATCAGCAGAAAGAAGCCATGAAATCCAATAAAACACCCTTCTCTGAAAAATAATCTGCAGGCGCATTTGTTTGGGTACCGGTGGAACCATAAACAACGGAAATATTTTTCTCAATTCAAAGAATAACAAAAATGATATTTTAAAATGCAAACATTACACTGGGTATAAACATTATCTCATGAAAAGTTAAGTTTCAAATTTGCGATACAATAAAGATTTAAAATTTGTATTTTACTAGATAATCCATGCGTACCTACCCATTGGTGGTAGGGTAGAAAGGTTAATCTTTATGGTAAAGAACGACCAGATTAATAGTCGTGAATTGTCTATCAATCCTTTTGATACCGTAGGTATCGGGGATTATATTTATAGTGTATTTTATCCTTAGAGTAAGCAGAAACTGGAAGTAACAAGAGGTCTGATAAAATCGGGTACCCGGTTTTGTCAAACTCGTAAACAAGACATTAAATGTTATTTAAATTTTTAAATTATGATATATTCAAAATTTTTGGCCAAATTAAAGGTAATAAACTAGGTTACATGTATTAAATTTTGAAATGGCCATTAGTTATTCATTAGAGGAGAAAACAGCTATCAACTTACTTTAAAAATCGAGTTTCCTGCATCAAAAAACAGGTGAGGTCTTACTGCTCCGGCACAGATTACTCAAATGAGGTAGAAATGAATACACACGACTGTTGGTGGTAAAGGGACACTAATTTTAACATTGTCTAATAGATAGCAGCAGACAGTTAGAAGAATTAAGGGGTACCCGGTTTTATCAACCTACCCGGTTTTGTCCCACTCTCCCCTACCTACCTAACTCGAAAAGTAGAAAATGGCGCTTATTCCATTTCAACAATAATTGATTCAATTGAAAGTTCAGTCTGACAAAATACATGAGATATTTTCGTAGTCTGACGTTCGTAACCTGTTCCACAATTAAAACTTCCCTTGTTCCAGTGTTCCCGTACGTCAAAGTTTGTCCGACTATTTAGACACCGTTAAGCTATTAACAAATTTTCATCTTGCTAGTACGCGAGATCCAGGCCTAATAGTCTACAGTAAAAAATTTGGAATGACTTTGTGAGAGGTGCGAAAAACTAAGAAAACACACTGAGAAAGATATTTAACTGTTTAAGGTTTATATCATGATTGTATGGCAAATTTGAGAGGTGACTTTTTATGAGATAAGGTTTATACCCAGTTTAACGTATTTGCATTTTAGAATATTATTTTTGTTATCCATTGTTTATGGTTCCATCGGTACCCAAAAAAATGCGCCTGTAGTTTATTTTTCAGAGAAGGCTGCTTTTATTGGATTTTATGGCTTCTTTCAATTCTTTGGAAGCGGTTGTCGTGTATATTTAGTGTTCTACTGATCGCTTGAAGTTTAGAGTTGACAGAAAAAATATTAATAATAAAAAATACTTCTAGACTAAATACAATAGGGAAGTCCATGGCCCCGTTGACCCCCTCCGGTATCCTCGCCTGTCTCCTACCCTCTGTACCATATTGGGTAGTCCATTATAAGGTTCTATGCATAGGTCGCCTCCTATGCACAAAGGTTCTGTTTTATTTAGGCTTACTTCTAGACTCAATTTACTGTACCTAATATTCTTCTTTAAGTTAGGATAGCCATGCTGATCGCCAACACTCGGAACGGATAGGCACCTTAAGAAGAAGAAGAATATTCTTCTACTATTTTTCATGTCATGTATATTCCTGTTTATCGTAGTTTTGTGCCATCACTATCTGATCGTCTATGAAGTAGTGTTAGAGACGGTTTCATTGTTGACTAGTGGAATGCCCATTCCTTCACATTTCCTTTTCCATATTTTCAATGCCTTTTCGAGGTACCTACATATTATTATATTTTAAAAAGCGTTGGTGATATGCAAGAAACTGTTTATGCCTTCCCTAATTTTTTACAGTCGTGTGGGACACAGGGAATCTATTATACGTTTCATTTATTGTTCATTTACACTACAACCTACGTCGTAGTTTTTTTAATCCATTATAATTGCTTATGGAAAGAGTTCACATCTGTAATCTGTATTGTTTTATAATTAAAGTAGGTATAAGAATAAAAAGAAAAATAAAGTAGGAGGTGATCTGAATCTCTTAATTCTTAAAATTATCTTAAAACTAACTTCTGGTGTAATAAATAATATATTTAATAAACTAGTGGCGGCTGGTCAGAGGAGGCAAGGGAGGCTTGGCCACTTGGCCTCCCCATACATTTTTTATATACGCTACACTCTTTATTTTGAATCGCGAAAAACAACAAGCATTCTTACTATTATACAACGTGTAAATTACACACTATCTCTATATATAATAATTTTTAACTAATAATTAGGTCAAATCAACAACGTTTTTATGCTCTTTTTGATACAACAAACAAATTCTTATTGTAACAGACATAGACCCCCAACTTTAACGTTTTAACAAGAACTATTCTAGAAGCATTACCAAATATGCAAATTTGTATATGTATTTAGATATTGTAAACGCCATGTTTTGATGAAAAGTGAGCTTTCGTGTGCTTTTTTCCACTGTTTTTAACGACCTTGTAGGTGATAAATTGAATTTTTGTGATAAATTGAATTAAAAGTAAGTGTTATAATTAATTTAATTATAAAATTAAAATATTCCCTACTGATCTCTTTTTTTTGCAATAGGTTCTTGATAAATCATTGAAAATATCTAAGTATTAGAAGTCAGATCTTCAGTGTGCTTGGAGTGATAATTTTCCACAACGTAAACATCACGAAAGGCAGTGGCGTAACAAACTCCGTCGGTTCCCCCGCAGGATTGGAAATGGGGCCCCCTTTAAAAAGTTACTAAATACGACTTGTGTATAAACCGGTCAAACTTACAGATTATAAAAACAACACATATACAAAGTAAATGGTAAAGCGCTAACGATAAATTTTATTTGAGGTGCTAAACAAGGGGAGATTTTCACGATTTTTTTTACAGAATGAAATCGCCAACAGCATGAACAAACACTCAAAAAAATTTAGTTCGTAATATTGATTAACAGTGATTACTGAATAGTATTTCGTTGTCATAACAATTTAATTTGTTGTTTCAACGAACTTTTAGACATTGACGAATGTATTTGGTTATTGTCACAATGATTGAATAATAATTGTGAGAATACCTGGAGTACCTACATTAATCAATAACACTCAATTTATTCAGCCAATAACTTAGTTTCGTATATTTAAAAAATACTGTTAATTCTGGCAGCGACTCACATTCTTGATTTCGTAGATGACAAGCAATTACCTTGGTTTATCGTGACAACGTACAGATTTCATTAAAACAATGTACAAATGTTGTTAATATAGAGTAATATATGATTATTGAATAGATGTAAATTGATTGTTGTGACAACAAATGGATTAATCAATCTACTACTGCATTTAATACCCACAACCAATGCGTTCATTGTGACAATAATCATAGTTATTGAGACAATAAATGTTTTGCTTGACCATTTGAAAGTTAACGGCTTTTCCTTATCGTGATACCCCTAGCTTCTCTGTGTTACCGAAGTGCCGAATAATAATTGCATTTCGTTTTTAAGTGTAGTCCGTAGTAGAAGTAACTTTTTGTGTGTTTATTATCGTGAAATTTCGGTCGAATTCTTTTTAAATGTATTCATTTTTTTCGAATCATGAGAAAACTAATTATTATTTTTGAAAATTTAAATGCAAAATAAAATATTACAGTATTATCGAGCATCTGAAGTCCCCGAGAACCTCTATAATGATTATTTTAATAAGTCACATGGGTGAAAAAGATAAAATTTAGTATGATTTTTAATTTCAAATAGGCATACCATTCAACAGAAACTTTTTGTTTATTCTATGGGACTTTCTGCGATCGGTAATAATGTAATATTTTATTCTGCGTTTAAATTTTTCAAAAATACTTATTAGTTTTCTCAGAATTCCAAAAAAAATGAATGCGTTTAAAAAGAATTCGATCGAAATTTTGCACCTGCGCTCTCAAAAAGGATTAAAGTGTTGTACATTTTTGGAATCACTATTTCAAACGCTTTTAAATAAGCTGTCACGTGACGTACTTTCTCATTAAAAAAAATCAAAGTTACGCCGCGCCTGTCACCTGAAGAGGGATCGTGTAAAGTTAGAAACATTGATGTTATAATATACTTTGATTATTTTAAAAATCGACCTGTCCGAGAATTTTGCTTATGTGCTAAAAATAAATAAGTTAATAAGGTGGTGGGGGGAGTGTAACACTTATTCCAGTACACTGTATAAGTGAAATCATATGAAAAATCACACAGTGTAAAGTCCTTTAGATTAAGGATAAAAAAGGGGGATTTAAAATATTATTATTAATCAATTAATACCATACATTGGGCTATTGCATTCAGTAATTATTATTAATATGAAATACGTTCATAGTAGGAATGAACGAAACTGATTGTAAGAGTGAATGAAATTGCTTGTAAGAAAAACCGTATTTATTGTGGGAATGAACGGAATTAATTGTAACAATAAACGGAAATAATTGTAGAAATAAACGAAATACGTTAGGAGAAATAATACTGTTATTGACACAACGAATAGTCTTCGTCGGTCAATTAACGACGTTGTTGTTTCAATAAATAGTGTTCGTTGACTCAGTAAACAGAGTTCGTAATATCAATAAATACTGTTCGTTGACTCAGTGAACAGAGTTCGTAATATCAATAAATACTGTTCGTTGACTCAGTAAACAGAGTTCGTAATACCAATAAAGTGATATTATGGTATACATAATTAATGTTCATCCATTCAATAAACGTAATGAGTAATACATTGGCTCAACGAACGAAAATAATGAATTGATGAACATCGTTTTGTTGTCCCAATAAAACCAAGAATTGGACAAATTTTAAGTATTGCGTTTGTTGTCTGAATTAACATTTTTATTGATATTACGTACCTTTTTCGTTGAGTGAAGGAAGAGGATACAGAGTGGGAAACAAAGAAGTAAAAATACTCTGTTATGCAGACGACGCAATATTGATAGACCATGCTGCAGAGACCTCTGTTACGCCTCTGTAAACTACTACCGATAATAATTGTATCGAAATACTAAAATTTCGCATTTAATGTAAAGTGAAAGCCCATTTCTAGATTAAGAAATATTGTTCTAAAATTCGGCAAATTGCAATTCTCAAATTTTTCAATAGTCACATACAAAGCATTATAGTTTATTGTCGTCACCATACAAGTTTCGGAAGGCCGGAAAGGATTAAGTTTATAGATGTGAGATGATTCACTTGCCGAAAATGCGTATTGAGAAATTTACGTTCTTAAATTTAAACACACAACGTAAAATAATATAACAATAACAGATGTTTACCTAATACCAGACGACAAGATGGGGCCCATGATAGATTGGGGACCCTGACCGATTGGGGCGCCCCGCAAGCTTCATGCTGCGGGGGCTGCAGGGTTACGCCCCTGACGAAAGAAATTATCAAATCCCTATAGATATATCATAGCACCATTTTTAATGAAAATGTATTCCAGAAAGAAAAAACTGCTAACAAAGGTTTTGACTAAAAATGACTACCCGTCAGGGCCGCGTTTAGGTAAATTGACGCCCTAGGCAATTCTCTAGTAGCCGCCCTTCAAACATGTACCATTTTTGCGAAAAAAAAATTGCAGAAATTTGCACATCAGAGACAAAAATTTGCACAAAAATTGCACATCAGAGATTTCTTTTCAAAAACAGACTTTTCAAAATAAATTTTCTTGACAAAATCGACAAATTGTTATCACACGTTCTTGCGTCATACTTGATGGGAAGTTATTTTTAATTCTTGACATTTTTCAAAATGACCTTTCAGCGGACACGTTGGCAACTGGGATGCACAAATAAATGTGCAAAGCAATGTCAAAATTAGGGAAAATATCTTTTAATCCACTTAGTGCAGTCACTGCAGGTTTTCACCTCCGATTTTATTGAACCTCCATCGATTTTCATGGAAATTGGTTAGTAGTTAGAGGATACCTCAAGGAATAAAGGTGACATGATGCCAACTTGCGCTTTTACCGTGGTGGTGGATGCCACCCCTTCTCGGGGGTGATTTTTTTTAATAATACCATAAATCGATAGAGAGACAAATTCTAAGCAAAATTTGTTATCTAAAGTTATTAACATAAATCAATACTTTTTGAGTTATTAAAGATCAAAAATTTTATTTTTTCGTAAAAAATGCATGTTTTAAAGCTGTTTTTCACTTATAACTCAAAAAGTATAAGCTTTTACAAACAAGTTATTATTTCCAAAATTGAATATAAAAAAGCTGAATACACTCCTCACTTAAAGAACTAAACTAATGTTAATTCAAAGTGAGTTATGGGTAATTCAATGTATATTTTTTTCGACGAGTACTCAAATCTAAGTATTCAAGCTTAAATAACGGGAAAACGATGCATTTTATAAAATATACCTGCCAAGCACTTGTCAAAGTACTTCGGAGTACCTATCAAATAATGAGCTGCAGTAGAAGTTAATAGCACCACAATTAAGCAAGTTATGATAAAAATAAGAGAATCCTTTAGAACTTTTTAGGAAAAATTTAAAAATAAAATATACGCCATTTCCACAAAAATTAAAATTTATAAGTAGTAATCCTTAGAGGAATTTCTTTTTAACTATTAGCATAAGTAATGATTTCAACAATTTTGAACGGTTTAAAATGCATATTTTTGAAAAAAAGATGTAATTTAAAAAAATCAGAATTTTTAAGATTTTCTTTTGATAATAACTCCAAAAATATTCAATATACGTAAAAAGTTATATATGTATAACTAAATTTTAGTTTTTTCTGTATCAAATATTTTACCATTTTACTATTTCTGTAGGGTAAAATATAACCGAGATAGAAACGTTTAAAGCTTAAATTTTGCTGCGAGTACCATGTAACCGGGGCCATTTAACCTTTTATTTTAAAAAAAGTAAGGGGTTCAAAAGATTAAATTCAACGTGGTTTAATAGCCATTAAAATTAACTTTCAAATAGTTTTTAGGCAAACCTGATATCGTAAAAATTAAATTATTAAAAAAAACAATAACTATTTTGGGAAAAATTTTAAAAGAAAAATTTTGAAAAATATTTGGTGCATAAATTTTAATGCTATCAACATGTTCGGGGGCTCATTTGATAGATATTTCTAAGTACTTTGACAAATGTTTAAGAAGGTTATGTTTTATATAAAATGCATTTTTCCGTTATTTAAGCTTGAATACAGTACTCGCCGAAAAACATATACCTACATTCAATTACCTATAACTCGCTTTTAGTTAACATTAAAAGGTTTTTCTAGTAAGGAGTTTATTTCATTTTTTATTAGCTTCAACTTTGGTAATAATAACTTTTTTGTAAAATCTTATAGTTTTTGAGTTATTTATGAAAAATCGGTTAAAAACATGCATTTTTCTCACGAAAAATTAAAATCTTTTTATAATAAAATTTTAATAACTTTATGTAACAAATTTTGCTTAGAATTTGTCCCTCTATCGAATTCTGGGTATATTTTTAATAAAATAATTTTCACCCACGAGAAGGGGGGGTAACCACCCCCCAGGGTAAAAGCGCAAGTTGACAGCATGTCACATTTGTTCCTTGAGATATCCTCTACCCACTCACCAATTTTCATGAAAATCGATGGAGGTTCGACGAGATCGGGGGTAATAGCTCATATCCACCTTCAGTGACTGCACTAACTCTTCTATAAATATTAAGATATGTCAATTGGTGATTTTATTGTGGTATCCAAATGACGCTTTAAGTGAATGCATTCATGTATGAATGATGTATGTATCTTGGTCGTCTTTAGTTTGTATCAGATTTTCAGCTTGTCCCGTGCCCAGATCAGCTTCTTTAATAATTTCTTCATTGCTTAAATTTTGGCAAATCTGTTAATAAAACGAAAACGTTGATAAATAAGTAGATAAGATTCCAGACGTCTATTCAGGTCTCTTATCAGAGTGTCGATCATAATATAAAATGTGTGGGCTTTCATCTCATCACTATTTTTGGAAATTGAATTTTTCTTTTTTCTTTCTTATTTCTTAATATGTTTAATTTGGGCACATTTTTTTGGCTTCCTTGCGGTAAAGTAATTTGAAAGAGCTTCATACTCTTTATTGACAGAACCTTAGATTAACGAAACCGAAATCGTCTTCGTTAATCTAAGGACAGAACCTAGATCCATAATTTTTTTATACAAATATTTTTTTTACAGTATTTTTGCCGCCCTCTCATAATGTGCCGCCCTAGGCAACTGCCCTAGGCAACTGCCTATCTTGCCTAATGGATAAAGCTGCCCTGCTACCCGTTATCACTTATAAAGAAGAAATTCCACAAAATTGAAGAATAGAAACAACAAAACACCATAAGCAGTCCAAAGACACTCACAAGAAGGGATTCAAAGATGATACAATCCCATATGGAAATGGCTTATCAGAAAAATTGAAAATGATAGAAAACATGTACAACACCACAACAACATTCAAAACAACCAACACTCTGAGATCTAAGATCTATCCTGTTCAAAACAATACCTACAACCATACATAGGGCAGTCAATGAGGGTATTTGGCTCTGAATTCCATCCTACTACATCGATTAACTTGATATTTTCAAAGTAAGTAGGGAATAGCTCATGAAACAAAGTCTACCCTATGCCGATGTGCGCTTTTATCTTGGGGGTAGTTGCCACCCCTTCTCGGGAGTGAAAAATGTTTTGGTTAAAATAGCCACGGAAGAGGCTAGAGAACCTAATTTTAAGCAAAAACTGTTTTATAATTCTGGACCTCGGAGGTAAACTACACTATGTCATTTCAAACAATTTTGTTTAGCGTATGTTTGCAACAAAGTTTAGAGCACTTAGGATGTTAATAAAAATCTGATGTATCCCATAATTGGTTGAAAAACAATATGACAATATTTTAGAGATAATAAATAACCAATTTGTATAATCCAACTAATAAAATAAGTGGATTAAAAATACTTATTCAAAGAAACGCCATGTCGACATAGTGTAGTTTACCTCCGAGGTCCAGAATTATTTTTTGACAACTCAATACTTTTTGAGTTATTCGTGGTTGAAAATTGGCCATTTTCATTGAAAAATGACACCTTTTCGGACGGATTTTTGTGAATACCTTAAAAGCTATGCATCTAACAAAATAACTATATAAAATATTTCTGTAGGATATAAAAAAACAAAGACATTCGTTCCTTCATAAATCTTCTAGTTAAAATAGAAATAGGGATATGGTAGGTAAGAAGAGTTTGTTTTTTTGCTGCATGCTCAAATCGTTGTATTCAACTTGAAGTAACAGAGAAACGGTCGATTTTAGGTGCATAATGATACTTACAGCTTTTATAGTACTTAAAAAAACCTTTAAAATGAGCAATACTACATGTCGATTACATTTAAACTAAGCGAGATATTCTGCAAAAAAGTTGATGACTAATGTATTTTAAGAAGAAATGAGAAGTATATTTAACCCCTCATCCATCAGAATTTAAATTCATCGTTTTCCTTCTACAATACTTTTTACTATGGTATTATTTATATGTTCAAAAAGTTGGACTGGTTTAAGTTGAATGGTTTTTGAAAAAAATAAGATCAAATTATAGAGCGCATTTTTAAATTTTCCTTAAAATCTTCCTTTTTCTCCATGTAACTCGAAGATGATAAGAGATACGAAAAAAGATACCACACAAAAATGTAGCGTTTTTTCAGATAAACATTTCCTTTTTATTTTTCATTACTGTATCTCTTATTATTTTCAAGTTACATGGAGAAAAAGGAAGATTTTTAAGAAAATTTAAAAATACTCTCTATAATTTGATCTTTTTTTTTCAAAAACAATTAATTTTAAACCCGTCCAACTTTCTGAACATAGAAATAACACTATAGTAAAAGGTATTGTAGAAGGAAAACGATGCATTTACATTTTGGTGGATGGGGGTTAAAATTACTTAGTTTTAATGTAGTGGACCTTTAATATAGCTCATTTTAAAAGTTTTTTCAAGCACTACAAAAGGTATTGGTAGCATTATACACCTAAAATCGACCGTTTCTCTGTTATTTTAAGTTGAATATGAAAATATGAATATGAAAAACAAACTATTTTCACCTACTATATCTCTTTTTGTATTATAACTAGAAGAGTTATGGAGGCAAGGGTCTCTTTGTTTTTTATAACTTACAAAAATGTTACAATATAGTTTTTTTAGTTAGATGCATAGTTTTTAAGGTATTCGCAAAAAAACTTTCGAAAACGTATTATGTTTCAATGAAAATGGCCAATTTTCAACCACGAATAACTCAAAAAGTATTGAGTTTTCAAAAAAAATTATAGAACAGTTTTCGCTTAGAATTAGGTTCTCTAGCGAATTCCGTGATAATTTTAACCAAAAAATTTTCCACCCCACAGAAGGGGTGGAAACACCCCAAGAGAAAAACACACATTGGCATAGGGTAGACTTTGAATTAGGAGATAAGTAGAGAGAATTCGGAGGTAATATCCTATTCTTGCTCCCATTGATTAGCGTAAGATTACAAAAACAAATTAATACAAAATAACATACAAAAATAGTCAGACTTTGATACCCCGAACCGAGGACAATAACGTCATTTTCAAACAATGTTTTCAACCATTCATTGCTATGGTCTATGTTATGCTTCTCCAACAATTAGGTAAAATACTCTGTAGGTACAGGTTGGACTTGTTATGAGAGCAAACACAGAAAATATGGAAAGACTCATCATACAATGAAAGGTGGAAGACCGAAGATCACGAGGAAGATCCCCAACAAGATGGATCGATCAAATTACAGGAATATACAAATATATATACAAAGACAGATCTTTATGGAGACGGACAATACACAACATCACGTCGACCACTACACTCCCTCCAAGGGGTCAGGATTGAAGAGAGAGATGCTATGCTATGGATATATAGGTATCTGTATATTGACTGTATATGAATCTCTATAGGAGGTAAAGAAAGGAGTATCAATCTATACCTACTATAAAATGTTTGATATTACAGAATGAATTCGAAAAGGCCAGGTCTATCATTTTACTATTTTATGTATCTTAATATATCTTTTAATGTATTCGGCAGAACAATCGACAGCTTAAGGTGCGAATATGATACAACGCTTTTCACCAAATCCTTGGAAGAATTGATGGAGCTGTATAGAAGGAATAGGACGAGTGAGTTTTGAAGCAGGACTATCCAAAAACAAAGATTAGGATCATAGATAGAACTTTGATCATAGATAGAACTTTCATAGACCAGCCAGACATTGTCATAATTAATGAGATCGGAGTGGTAAATCAATTTGTGTATCTGGACACCCTCGTAATCAATTCCGGAGGTTACACTAAAGAAATAAAAAGATGGTCAACTAAACTATGGCCAAAGGAGCAATTGTATGGAAAAGCCGCAATATTACCATGGATACAAAGATAAGGCTTGTAAAAACTATGGTCTTCTTCATTTTTGTAGATGGATGTGAATGCTGGTCTTTGAAGGAAGTTGATATTTTGACTATAGGCGTTTGAAGCGAAGAAATTTGCGAATACTCTGGACTGCAAGAAGAACCAACGAGTCTATTCTTAGAGAGCTGCACAGGCTTCGAAACATTGTGACCGAAAAAATCACCGCTTACTTTAGTCATGTGGTGAGTAGGGATGGTCTGGAGAAGCTTACATTGCAGGGGTGGCGCAAGGAGCGAGAGCCTGGGGAAGATCACCAATAAAATAAGGTATGTGGACCACATTACAAAAGAGGTTGCAGCTTCAGCAAGGTTGTTTCAGAGTTGTATAGGATAGAGAATGATGACCGAAAAGGAAGAAGAATGTATTTCCTTCCTGTATATCCATTCTAGATGATACTAGATCCCACAAAACGAACTGCAGGGAATTTCTGGAGATTTTTTAATTTGGATTCACGCCTAGGAACAACATTGTACCTATAGTCCAGGGCTCATCTGTTTTGAGATGGACGTTGAGAGGTGACTCAAATTTTTTTGCAGAAATTGCTTGAAAATAACTTAAATAATAATATGTGAGTTATCCTCCCACTCAAAATGGTCCGGAACATTGTTTAAATAATCAAAATGTCAAAATATGAAGGAAAAATTCGATTTTTTATTGGTTTTTTGATTATAACTTTAAAACTGTTCATTTCTGAGAAAAGTTTCACTGACATAAAAGTTGCGTAATTAAATTTCCTACAATATAGAATTGGTTAAAAATTTAAAAAATAGTACCCTTGTTGAAAAATAGCAATACTTGCGAAAAAAACCATACCAAAACAAGTATTCGCATTTTACGTTTTTCAACCATTTATGCTACACTTAGGACCTTCATATTTTACCCAATAAAATTTTATGACATCGTAAAATAGCACTGTAAATTTCATTAAGATCGGTTTAATAGGATTTGCAAAATAAATTTTGAAATCCAGCTTTCGCAAAAAAAATTCATTTTTTAAAAATGTTGCAGGACTGAAAATACAGCAGATAGTAAGTTGAATTTTTTTTTACTTATAGAAGTGTACAGTACTTTTCATTTGCAATTTGCAAAGTTAAAATCGAATAATTACCACGGCGTCAGGAAATTTTTTAAATAAACACTAATTTTTGGTGCTACGCGCAGGACAGCGGTGTTCGATTCACACAAGTTGATTTCCACCAAAATTTCTTCTAATCTTTATCTAATATATTATTTTCTTACTCTATATTTTGTTGTATTTTAATATTTTAATTCCACAAAAATCAAACTAATTTTATTATTGTTTGTGAAATATTGTTTAAACAATTGAATATGTTTAAAAATAATAAACTTTTATTCTCTAAATTAAAATATATGAACAAAGAAAGTTTTTGCTAAAAAAGTGTTCTGTTAAAGGATAAAGTATGTGTTTTTATTTTGCAATAAACAAATTTATTTATTTATATCGAAATGTAATAAAAATTAAAATGTATCAATCATTATTAAAGGTCATTGAAACGCCCAATCAGAGCAAACTATCCGCTGTCCTGCGCGTAGCACCAATAATTAATGTTTATTTAAAAAAATTCCTGACGCCGTGGCAGTTAATCGATTTTAATTTTGCAAATTGCAAATAAAAGGTACAGTGCACTTTTATACGCAAAAAAAAATTTAACTTTCTATCTGCTTTATTTTCAGTCCTGTAACATTTTGAAAAAACGAATTTTTTTTGCGAAAGCTGGATTGCAAAATTTATTTTGCAAAATGTATTGAACCGATCTTAATGAAATTTACAGTATTGTTTTAGTGTATCACAAAGTTTTTCTGAGTGAAATATGAAGGTCCTAAGTGTAGCATAAATGGTTTAAAAAACGTAAAATGCGAATACTTGTTTTTGTATAGTTTTTTCGCAATTATTGCTATTTTGCAACAAGGGTGACTATTTTTTAAATTTATAACCAATTCTATATTGTAGGAAATTTAATTATGCAACTTTTATATCAGTACAGCTTTTCTCGAAAATGAATACTTTTAAAGTTATAATCCAAAAACGGAGAAAAAAATCGAATTTTTCCTTCATTTTTTGACATTTTGATTATTTAAACAATGTTCCGGACCTTTTTGAGAGGGAGGATAACTCAAATATTATTATTTGAGTTATTTTCAAGCAATTTCTGCAAAAAAATTTGAGTCACCTCTCAACGTCCAAATGTACTAATATTTTTACAGATCCGCCCTGGTCTACTATGCTAAATAAAAATGATAGATGCATCGCTCATTATTAAACACACAATTAAACAGTCTGTTATCATTTTTAATAGCAATAGATCATGACGACGTCTCCATAAAAACATTTCACAGTCATAATTATAAATAAATTGAAAATTGTGTCGCATATTCGAACTACTTAGAAATAGTTTTTACATTTTAAATGACTGGGAGTAATTAACGAGAAATACCAGCGTTTTCGAAAAATTACAACGCAAATAAATAAAGGAAATAAATGGTTAACAAATAAAAACTTCTGAACTACATACTGCACAAATAAATTGATAAGTAGTATTTTTGACGTGCCTATCTGTGACAAATGTTGGCGATCATCATGGCAATCTTTATCTTATCTGCAGCACCGAAAAAATTGCACATATGTTGTGTTGAGCCAGGTTCTGAAGTTTTTCCATAAGGACGTTTTTCTTCTTCCTGGACCTCGTTTTCAAAATATTTTCCCTGTACAGTCCAACCCGCTTATTGGAATAGCCTTCGTGCCAAGCAAAAATATTCTTATAACCGGGATATTCTAATAACCGGTCGTTGGTGGCTAGCCGAAATAAATGTACCGAATATACGTAATGATAGTATATACTATGTTAACACAAGGGCGGGTCCAGGACCGATTTTTGGGAGAGGCCATGAACTTCTTTTGTGCATGGCCCCCATGGTCCACTCCCTGGATCCGCGCTTGTGTTAACATGTATATGTATATGATTTTAGGTCTTTTTATGTCAATAATACAGTACTGTAACTATTAGGTACTTATTTATTAAAAACCAAGTTGCATTATATAATGTGGATGCATACAGGAATTAATATGAAATGTATACAAAATATACAATATATAGATGTGTAAATATTGTCTATTAAAATACATATAAAAGAGTTACTTATTTTGTCTTGAAAAATAATAGATAATTTGTACTTTTTTTTTTGTTGCTTAAACTACTAATCAGTTCTTGCTCTAAATTATAAAAATTAGAAAAATTTCCATTGGATTGACAGTCCAGAAAACTTCTTACCTACGAGCGGTAGGATAGCCGATTAGCTGTTTCTAAAAAATTTTTATAACAGGCAAATGGGTGGCAATTTGTAAAGAAATTTGCAGACAGATTAAATTATTTTATGACCTGCATGTAATTCGAAAGGCATGTAATTCGAAAAATAAATCATTTCTATTTCAACAAATCATCTTCCTCTTGGGGTGAGTTACACATAGTTTTTTTAATAATTTCTTACAGTAATTATATTTCTCCGTCTAACAGTTTTTCTAATGTTTTTTTTCCTAACCTTCAAATGTTCAACCATGTGTTTGATTTCTATATTTCTTTTCATCTATTAATATGCACGTTTGGTAATCAGAATTTTAACTATTCTCATCTAAATTCTATGTAATTTACCCTTGCCAATTACTATTTCTGAATACTGTTTGGCAAAGGTATATTTTGGTTTTTCTTCTTGATGATTGATATGTGTCTCTGTTTTATAGTTTTTTGGAAAGAGATCAACCTTTCCCTCTTCGGAAACTTAAGCCTCACATCACCGGTGATGCACACTTGAAGGCGAAGACAATGACATCCAGACTGCACAACCACCACCTCTAGCTGCAGGGGCCTTGGGCCGAAGATCCGCCCAGGCCTACGAGAAGTCTACAACAGCAGAACCATACGACATCAAGAAGATACCATCAGCTACCAAAAGCCATAAGTATAATCCAGAATTGTTAGTTTTTGGCAAGAATTTAAATACATTTGTTAATGCAATTTACTAAGTCATTTTATTTATTATATCTTTATGAACAATAAACATGATTAGTTAAAAAACTATGTTTTGTTTGCTTCCATTCCAATTTTCAGAGTTCATTCTAAAGTTAGGACAAGACGAACACACACCTGAGTGACTGAGCTAAGCTAAGGGTGTAACGATGGCTATCTTGGTTAGTTGAGGTAATATTTTCGAATATTGTTTCAATTAGCTGGGGTAGTCCATCGCTTTTTCGTTACAACCACTACGGCCAACATACCAACTCCAGGAGGAATCAGGCAGGGAGACAGCCTCAGTCCATTTCTATTCAATATGCTAATGGATAAAACTGATTTCCAGGTCATAAAAGCCTTACGTGCTATTTCGATTCTGATTATTATCTCTTCATCAGTGTCACAATTTACATTTAACCTGATGCCAATTATGAAATGATTTACACGTTATATCTCGTCTCCATTAAGAGAAAGCATGCCTTGATCTATATGAATCTTTCCAACTACTATCCAGTTTGTCTTTGAAATTTTGATTTTAAGGCCTCTCCAATAAGGTGCTTCACTGACCAGATTAACTAAGGTGTGGGGATCTTTAAAATTTTCTACAAGAATGGCTGTATCGTCAGCGTATCTGATATTGTTGATTTCTTCTCAGCAACCAAACTCAAAGAAGAATCGAACGGTCGCTACTTGGAGTGACTCTCAGAGACAGGGTTAGAAACTAGGAAATCAGAAAGACTGGAATTACAGATGTCATAGAGAGAATAGCATGGCTGAAGTTGAAATGGACGGACCAATCTGACCAGAATGAGTGAGAGTAATTGGAATCCGAGAATATTGATATAAAGAGAGAAGTGAGACAGCATTGTGTTCTGTCGCCGCTACTGTTTAACGTGTAAAGTGAAACCATATTTCAGGAAACCATAGTGGAGCTAAGTGATGGAATCTCTATAAACGGAAGAATAGTCAATAACATAAGATTCGCTGATGACACCATAATGGCAGACACCCTGGAATCCCTACAAGAATTGCTAATAATAAAAATAAACAAGAAAAAAACTAAATTTATGATTGTCTCAAAAACACAACATGGAAATGAAAGGTTAATGATAGAGCAAACCTAAATAGAAAAAGTAAAGACATACAAATATCTGGGAATCTGGGTTGATGGCAAAAATTACCAAAGCAAAGAAATTAAAGTCCGAATTGAAACTGCAAGGCAAGCATTTATAAAAATGAAGACACTGCTTACAAACAAAGACCTTCAGTTGCCTCTCAGATTGATGGCTCTAAGATGCTACATATTTTCTTTATTACTATACGTAATGGAAGCTTGGACATTGAAGAGACAACAAATAAGAAAAATAGAAGTGTTCGAAATGTGGTGTTACAGAAGAATATTGAAAATTCAGTGGGTTTAAAGGATCACCAATGTTGAAGTGCTACGACGTTTAAATAAGGAGTTAGAAATTATGAATAGTATAAAAACTAGAAAACTGGAATATTTGGGTCTCATTACCAGAGGAGAAAAATATGAGTTGCTAAGAATTATTATGCAAGGAAGGATCCAAGGAAGAAGAAGCATAGGAAGAAGACGCATCTCCTGGCTGAGGAACCTTAGAGAATGGTTTAACTGTAGTTCATTACAACTGTTCAGAGCAACAACCAACAAAGTGACCATAGCCATTATGATATCAACCTCCGATAGGAGAGGGAGCTTTAAGAAGAAGAAGGTGGACCCAAAAAATTACAGTGTGGAGACCACAAGCAGACAGAAAAAGCAGAGATTGTGAGCACCATCGTGAGGTGTTCTACCCACTCACCAGACGATGTCAGGAGAATCGCTAGGAATTGGATACAGGAAGCTTCTCTATCTTCTGCAACATGGAACTCCGTTCACGAATGTTTTTAACCAAGAAACTTGTTTTTTTTTCTACGCTTTTACGGCCCTCTATTTTGCGTTTAAGGATTAGTTGCAGTATAACATATCGATTTCCTCTCACTATATGTCCCAGATAAGACATTTTCCGGTATTTAAAGGTCCTTAGCAGTTGAGAAAGCAGTATCTATCTTTGCTGACTTTTCTTAGTACTTCTTCATTAGTTTTTCTTGCTGTCGAAGCTATTTCTGCATTACTATTTTGCGTTCTAGTTCTTATGTTATCTATGTTTGGATCTAGATGGTCCGTTATGACAGTTTCCAAATAAGTAATTTTGTTTTCCAAAATTTCTAAATTAGTTTTGTTTTAGTTTATTTTAATGCGCATTTCCTCCTTCGTGAATACGACCAAGGAGAATTTGGAGACCTTCAGTATTTTGGAATGAAGATCTAAACCGAAATCAGAAATTTCATCAAGAATAGAGCACTCAAGAGCAGCCTTTTTGAAGATGAGGAGTTTTCGGAGTAACCAAAGACTCAATGTGTAATCCGAAATCGGATGGTAAAATGTTATATTCACTCTATTGTTCTTTGTAGTACCGAAGCTTGGACTATTAATGATGACTTAATAAGAAAGCTGGAAACTTTTGAGATGTCAAATTGGGTATCATCGTCATCGTGATTTTCTTATTTCTCATCCTTAGGAAAATCTTAGGAGTGTGGCTCATTAGGCTAATTAATCGATATTTTGGGCATTTTCTATCATTGTTTTTTTTTAGATAATGCGACAAAGATTGGCTTCAGCCAGTCTGTAGGAATCAATTAGTGCCTTTACTCAAATTTATATCATCATCATTCTCTTTGCCTTATCCCTATGCGGGGTCGGCTTCCCTAATTGCATTTCTCCACACAATTCTATCTTGAGTCATATCAATGTTAATCCCCTTTACCAACATGTCCTGCCTTATCGTCTCCCCCCACGTCTTCTGTGGTCTTCCTCTCCTACTCCTTCCAGGAATCTGCACTTCAGCTATTCTTCGTATTGGGTGATTAACGTCTCGACGTTAAACATGACCAAACATTCTTAACCTATGCTCTCTCATTTTGGCATCAATTGGTGCCACACCTAGACTTCCCCTAATATACTCATTTCTAATTTTATCCTTCTTTGTTACTCCACTCATCCATCTAAGCATTCTCATTTCCGTCACATGCATTCGTTGTTCCTCTTTCATTTTCACTGCCCAACATTCAGTTCCGTACATCATAGCCGGTCTTATGGCTGTTTTATAGAATTTTCTTCCACTCGCTTCTTTCCACTTCATCCATCCAGCCCTAATTCTACTGCATGCATCTCCATCTATTTCTCCATTACTCTGTAATACCGATCCTAGGTACTTAAAACTATTGCTTTCACAATCATTTCACCATCCAAAGATACCATTTTATTTGTAGTAACTCCATATTTAAATGAACATTCCAAATACTCTGTTTTTGTCCTACTAAGTTTTAAACCTTTTTCCTCCAGAGCTTGTCTCCACTGTTTCAATTTTTGTTCCTTTACTCAAATTTATATAATATTGGATATATCTGTAATGATACTTTTTTAATAAGTTCCCCATTTTTCAATCCCCTTTTTTATATCTGCGGTTTTAAAGATATCCAAATGAAAGTTAGCCGGTGATAGCACAGTGAATTGGAAATCTAATTAGAATATTTTTAATAAATTTGAGGCTCCGCACCCGTTTAACCGCAAACATTGATTTGAATTTGTAATAAAGAACTCCTTATTTTATTTAAGCCCCAAAGACATCAGTTTAAAAATCCATTTATTCAATATTCTGATCCTCATTTCAATTTTACAGCTATTTTTCAATATTCTCTCTGTTACACTTCGTTTCCAGCTTTTGAGATTAAGAACTAGATAATAGTCAAACTTAATTTGTATCATTTATCTCTTTCTATATCTTTTTTGCGCAATATTTTCTATATTCTGATCAAGCTGGATACTTAAGAACCACAAAGTACCCCAATACTTGAGGAGCATCTCAAAGTGTTCAACCAGTGCATCCGTCCTATCATGACATATGGATGTCAAACTTGGACCGTAGCCAAAACAAATATGAATAAACGAGCCACAACAGAAAAGGCAATGAAAAGAGCAGTGTTAGGTATACGACTGTCAGATAAAAAGAGTAAGATCAAAAACAGAAGTCGAGGATAGTACTGTGCGAATTAATGTGAACAAACAGAATTAATTTGTAAATATGATTTATTTAGGCCAAAGGTAAATTTAGGTACACTTACATGAGATTTATGTAGTATTTAATATGTCCTTTTACTTTTATGACTTCCTGGAGTCTTCTAGGCATGGAATCCACAAGTTTTTTGCAATTGTTTGTAATGGCTCCATCTCTAAACCACACCTTAATCACTGCTTCCACCATTTTTGTTTTTGTCGTACAGTCAAATTTTTGCAGTTTAGCCTTACATATTGCCCACAAATTTTCAATAGGATTAAGGTCAGGTGAATTCCCAGGCCAATCAAGAAGGGTATTATTATCCTTGAAGTATTTCATCATAACCTTCGATACATGGTACGGAGCTGAATCTTGTTGAAAAATTGCAGTCCCTTCGGCCTGTACTTTGTCAAGCTCTATAGCTAAGCGTTGCCCTAGCATGGCTTTGTACTTTTCACTGTTCATCATACCTTCAATAGGAATAAGAGTACCAGTTCCTACTGAGTATGAAAAACAGCCCCAGAACATTTTTTTGGTGGGATGTTTAACTGTTTGGTTAATATGGCTAGCTGAAAGTGACTCATTGGCTGCCTTTCGTACGAATTTTGATCGCTGGCCCTGCACTAGGAAGTGGGTCTCATCAGAAAATAACACTTTTCTCCAATCTTCTGCACTCCAATGAGCGTATTTTTTTGCCCAATTTAGTCTTTTTTTCATCATATGCGCTGTCAGAAGTTGTTTCTTCTGCGGTCTCACGGCTCTTCTCCCTCCTTCTAAGAGACGTCTGCGTACCGTTGAGTCGTGAATTTTTATTCCAGCCTTTTCTAAATCTTGCTCAAGGTCATAACTTGTTTTTCTGGGATGAAGTTTGCTATCGCGCAAAAGAAAAGCTTCATCTCGAGGAGTAGTCTTCCGTTTTCTTCCACATTTTCCTTTCCTCTGTACTTCAACTGACCCTGTTTTCTTTTTTTCTTTCTAATTTTTTATTGATTATGTCTTATGTATTGATATGATATGTATCGGTTTTAGAACGTCTTTCGACGTTGTCCGATGCCTAACTTCCACGTCCTTCTATCATCCCATTCGCCATCTCCAAGATCCCTTGCACTCATTGCTTTGGTTACCCCTTCTTTCCATGTTTTTTTGGGTCTTCCTCGTTTTTTGAGGTTTTCTGGTACCCACTGCATGATCTTTTCGGCAATCTTGTGTCTTCCATTCTTTGAACATGACCATACCAAATCAACTGTTTCCTCTAAATGTCTGTTGTTAAGTAACCATCTATTCCAATTCGTCGTCTTACTTCCTCATTTCGAACTCTTTCCCTACCGGATATACCTAACGATCTTCTAAACACATCCATTTCTACAGCTTCTAATTTTTTCCTGTTGTTCTCGGTTATTCTCCAAGTTTCTACTCCGTAAAGTAAGCTGCTTTTAATAAGTGTTTCATAGATATTGTATTTTCGCTGTATTCCTATTTCGGAGCTCCAAAGTATTCCATTTAGGCAGCCAATTGTTCTTCTAGTTTGTGTTACCATTTTCTTTATTTCCTCATCGTCTTTTCCCGTTCTATCGAAGATTACTCCCAGGTACGTGTATTAACTACAGAATGTGATTTGTTCATTATCCTCTAGTTCGATATTGGATAACTCAGCTCCTGTGGGTAGGTATTTAGATTTTTCCACATAATTTCCAAGCCCCACTGTTCATATTTCTCCTTTAGTTTTCTTGCCATATACTGTAGGTCGTCTTTATCATTAGCTATGATCACTTGGTCATCGGCAAATTGTAAGGTATATAAACAAACCTCTCCGAGGTCTATACCCATACCGTGGCATTTACGTTTCCACTGGTTTAGTGCTTTTGCAACTTATATCTTGAACAAAGTTGGTGAAATACAGCAGCCCTAGCGCAGACCCTTGTTAACTATGAACTTTTTAGATAGTGTGTTGCCAATTTTTACTTGTGATGTAGAATTTTCATATAGATTTTTTTAAGGCGTTGACTAGAGTGTAGCTGATGTTAGTTTCTTGTAGTGATTTCCACAATTTAGTCACAGGAACTCTGTCGTATGCTTTACGGAGGTCAACAAACATGAGATGGGTCTCTTGATTGGTTGCCGATTTTTTCAATTAATTGTTTTAGGCAAAATACATTATCTGTGCAAGTCCTTCCAGCGCGGAAACCAGCCTGTTCTTCTTCTTCTTGTTCCCTATACTCCATCTCAATGAAATTTCTAAGAATGCGCCCGTACACCCGGCTTAGTGTACTAGTTACCGATATTCCTCTGTAATTTCAGCAATCCAACTTATTTCCTTTTTTATGAATGGAAGAAATATAAGCTACTTTCCATAAACTGGGTGGTGTGACACCGTTTATATATTTGTCCATACACCAAGTAAGTGCCTGAAAGAGTTTATCTGTGCCACATTTTATTAATTTTCTGGCCCTGGAGCTCTACCATTTTTTAGTTCATTTATAGCTTTCTTCACCATATCAACTCCCACTACTATCTCTTCGCCTTCAACGAATACTTCTGTTCGTGATTGGAAGGGCCGCGCCGTCCACGTGTGCAATTTGTGCGGCGCACACAGGCGCCAGCAATTAAGGGGCGCCACTAGAGTTACTAAAATTTTACGCAGGTCAAAACAACACTTACCTATTTAACGCCCTTGCCACGCTGCATATCTTAACTTTACTGCATTCTTAGCAACAGTGGTTACATTACGTATTGATTTATACAATCTGCATAAACAAGAAAATGTGAAGACATGCAGCCACCGGTCCAGCAGAATTTATGCTTTAAAGCCATTGTACAAAAATTTGATAGAAATTTATGATGCTTTATGTAACATAACACACTCGGATAAATTTTATCTTGATTCAGAATATCAAGCTAGATGTTTAGGAGATAAAATATCAACATTTACATTCATATTATGCTCAATCCACATATAGTTATGGTATGAAGTCCTGATGAAAGTTAACTTCGTTAGCAAAATTTTACAATCAAAAACAATGAATATGCAGCCTGCCTTAAATGCTAGAGTTAAGTGCGTAGGCGCAAAATTTCGCGCCAATGTGTTTTAAATTATGTAATTCATTTTTTCAAATTCTAAGAAAACTAATACATAGGTATTTTTGAAAAATTTCAGAATGAAAGATTGAATGAAAGTGATTTTTAATTTCAAATATATCATTCAAATGAAACTTTTTGGTTATTCTAAGGGACTTTCGGCCCTCGGTAATAATGTAATCTTTCATTCTGCGTTTAAATTTTTCAAAAATACTTATTAGTTTTCTCATGATTCGAAAAAAAAAGAATACATTTAAAAAACATTGGCTCGATGATACATTAATGTATTGTTCATCTCGTTATTTAATTTAATAAGCAAAGTTGTGAAGATAAACGTTTTCAATAAATTTTCGTTTGTCCTAATATTTAGTCGTTAGGTTTTTAAATAATATACAGTGCGCTGGAATAAGTGTTACCCCCTCTTATTAACTTATTTATTTTTAGCACATAAACAAAACGCTCGGACACGTCGATTTTTAAAATAATCATAGTATATTATAGCATCAATGTTTCGAACTTTACGCGATCCCTCTTCAGGTGACAGACACAACTTTGATTTTTTTAAATGGGAAAGTACATCATGTGATACCTCATTTAAAAGCTTTCGAAATACTGATTACAAAAATGTATAATACTTTAATCTTTTTTAAGACTGTAGGCGTAAAATTTCTTTCGAATTATTTTTAAACGCATTTATTTTTTTCGAATCCTGGGAAAACTAATAAGTATTTTTGAAAAATTTAAACGCAGAATGAAATACTAAAGTATTATCGAGGGTTTAAAGTCCCTGAGAACTTCTATAATAATTATTTTAATAAGTCACAGGGGTGAAAAAAAGAGAAAATTTAGTCTGATTTGTAATTTCAAATATTCAATATTTAATTTTAAATATCATTCAAAAAAAACTTCTTGTTTATTCTAAGGGACTTTCAGCTCTCGGTAATAATGTAGTCTTTCATTCTGCGTTTAAATTATTCAAAAATATTTATTAGTTTTCTCAGGTTTAGAAAAAAATAAAATGCGGTTAAAAATAATTTGAACGAAATTTTGTGCCTACGCCCTTAAAAAGGAGTAAAGTAATATACATTTTTGTAATCAGTATTTCAAAAGCTTTTAAATGAGGTTTCACATGATGTACTTTCCCATTTTAAAAAATCAAAGTTGTGCCTGTCACCTGAAGAGCTCAATTTTGCGCCTACGTCCTTAAAACAATTCTTGCTCTAGTTTCGGGTAGATAGCAAATTTAATAATATTATTACTACAGCAAATGAACCTGCAGAGACACTGGATTTGGAGCCCAGTTTTCAACCAGCCACACAGTTACAGCGTCGGAATAAAAGCAAACAGTTCGATTACGAACATAAAGACGAACCGATTTTTGATTTTAAAATGCCATACAAGGTTCATTTCTTTTTATTGTGTTCTCGGCCAAGCATTAATTTTACTACTTAAATGAAAGATTTTCCATATTGGAAAATCATGTTGATTCTTTCAAATTTTTATATAATTTGAACGATAGTACAGAAAACACACAATTAAAACTTTTGTGTAGAAATTTGTAAAAAAATGAGATTTAATGATCATCTAGGTATAGGGGAAAACGATTTGTTTGAAGAAATTATACAGCTTCAGCCTTTGTTAAAAGAATGATATTTGTAAAATTTTAAGATTTTATATTTTTAAGCGAATTTACTGCAGTTTACCCAAATTTAACAATAGCTCTTCGCATTCTACTCAATCTGCCCATATCTGATACCAATGCTGAACGATCTTTTTATAAACTGGAACTTAAAAAATGATTTAAGATCGACCATCATTCAAGGGCGGTTACAAAATCTACCGTCTCTATAAAGTCGTCAGTATTAAATCAAATTGATATTCATCACAACGCGAAAAGTTATTTTTTTATAAAATAGCGTATTTCATGTATTCCGACCTATATCTTTAGGTTTTTATGCTGTTACGCCAAAGATTCATTTTTATTTAATTATTTTAACTTACTTTATTCTCCTGTTGCATGTGTAAGAATTTTTGAAGTTATACTTCTTTACCGGCGATAGAGGGTAAATTTTTATATGGGAAAACCTAGCGACCGGGCGCATGCGCATTATAACTTTGTTCTGATTGGATGTTCAAATGACATGTCAAAAATTATTCAATATGGCGGCTGTGGCACAGCTGTAGTTAGATTATTTATGGTTGTTGCGTTTTAAAATTTGTGTGAAAAGAAACAACAAACAAAAGTTAGTTAATAGTTATACTGCCTTTTTAAATAGTTTTCATATACCTATATTTTTGGACTTTTGGACTATTTTGGACAAGGAAAACTCATTCTAATTTGGTAAGTAGTTTTTATTATAATCATATTGTAATTATACATTTGTACTATGTTGAAATACATACATTTATTTTCTCAAGAATGCGGATTTTAGAGAGAAATCCCAAATTAGGTTCGATTTTTATTTTTCAATTATGATTTTTTGGCGTAGATTTATTTATCTAGTAGGTATGTAATGCTTTGATTTACATACTTAATTTGATTACCAACAAAAGTTCTACCAATCTTCATCTAATATATTGTTTTCTTACTGTTTTGTTATATTTTTATATTTTCTTCCACAAAATTTAACCTACATAATTTAATTTTCAAAACAATTGTCAAACAGTAAAACGTTCAGTTACCGTATTTTTCCACATGATAAATAATGTGGGATGGACGAGTGAGTCTACGCTTCGATTACGAGTCAAAGCGGCACGAAATTCAAGGGTTCAATTCCCGATGCAAGTTTTACTCTTTTATTTTTTTATGCATGTTATGATTGTAAGTATATTTGTTATATAATTTTTTTTTCAGAAAATGCGTATTTAAAATTTTTGCCAACAATTATTATCGTTCAGAAATCATTTTTTTTTGTGGCATTTTTCAATGTGTTTGTGTGCGTTTTATTCTTTTATTTTTTTAAATTTTTGGTATTGTTTTAAAAATCACATAATATGTAGTAGAAGTATAACTTCTTACGTGCGTACAAAGTACACACACATTCTTGTTAGTTATTTTTTTGGTTACAATAAATAATTGTTCATTTTGGGCGCCATTAAATGTTTTGCACATAGGCGCTATCACGTGCTGGCGCAGCACTGGACTGATTGGGTGGTATATTCGGCTCTACTTTCTGTTAGCAAACTCTCGTAGTATTCTTTCCATTTTTCTGTTGATATTAACTGAATAGAAGTAGTATTTCTTTCTGTGTTCTTTATTTTGTTTAAAAATGTCCATGTTTCTGAACACTTCCTCAGTACAGGTACAACTGTTACTATATGTCAGTATGGTTGTTAAGTAGGTATATAGTATAGGTATGGATTACACACTCACCGGCACAAAATTCCGCCACCCAAAATTTTTGTTTTGACAATCTATAACTTTATTATTTGTACTCCGATTTTCAAGATTCTTGCATCAGTTTGTAGGTACATGTATTGATGTCGTTTGTTATTATTCCGGTAACAAAATTTTTTTGCTTAGATGGCATTATACGGGGGTGAATAAAAGCGTTGTTATTTCTGCTAATTTAAAAAATTCTGTGGAAAAATTGGAGGGCTGATTTTGTTTCATACTCCTTTTGTATTATCCTGAAGGTATTACTAAGGTTTTGTTTTTTGAATTATCCAAATACCCCTTTTCTTGTAAGAGCTGTAATAAAAACACTGCTTTGAAGGTTTATTTAATTAAAAATATCAAACGCACTAAAATTAACAAAACAAAATTAACAACAAAACAAAACAATTCAATAGCGGGTACGTCCACCTCTTGCAGCAACGACTGTACCAAATTTTCTGGAGGTCTAGGATGACGGCAAATAGCTTTTTTTAATTCATCCCATAAATGCTCAATAGGATTAAGATCTGGGCTGCACGCGGGCCATTCTAATCTTATCAATCCAACCCCTATTTTATGAGTCAATCAATGTGTTTATTTACAAAAAATGGTACAGCTCTTACAAGAAAATAGATATTCGGATAATTCAAAAAACAAAATTTTAGTGATGCCTCCGGGATAATATGACAGGACTATGAAACCAAATCAGCTATTCCATTTTTCAACAGAATTTTTTAAAGTTAAGAGAAAATACAACGCTTTCATTCACACCTGTATAAAGCCATGCAAGCAAATTTTTTTGTTACCGGAATAACACCAAATGATATCAATACATGTACCTACAAACTGGTGCAAGAATCTTGAAAATCGGAGTACAAATAATAAAGTTATAAATTGTCAAACTTAATCAAAAATTTTGGGTGGCGGAATTTTGTGCCGGTGAGTGTATATTTATCATCAATTCAAAAATAAAAATCAAATAAAAATGAGTTATTGTGACTAGCTTTATTATCAACGGTCCATTTCAAAAATAAGATATTAACTATATCCAGGAGTTTATAATCTAGTGTGTCTTATAGAGATTTCGCAGTATATATTTTAGCCTTGGTGGCCATTTAAATTCCAGAGCTTATCAATTTTTAAAACACCTCTCCGCATTTATTAATTCTGTCATAAAATTATGAAATTCCCCGGATTACCCGGATCTATAAATCCATCCTATAAACTAAAGTCACCTTTACCTCTGCAGTTTATCAAACTCAAGAAATTAAATTGTTACCTAACTGTGACTTCCTGGACATTCCTCTTCTTGTTAATGTACGCTAAGAGTATATGCGTATAAATTAGATTGAGATACGATCGCCCAACACCCAACAGTTTTACTCTGTCGTATTACTTACATTTCTTCTTACCGTTTATAGTTGAAGGTGATTGCTTGATGATATAATAAACAAGTGCTTCTGCGTCCTAAGTCGTGTATTAATTGAACTTTCTTCTTGTAAATGGTTGTTATAAAAAAGCATGACACTTTTATCCATTGTATACTCAAGATCCCATGCATTTCACTTATGGTAGGGGAGCAAAGTATGCTAGATGTGCAGTCACTCGAGCGCTTTGGTGACCTATCGGGTTGTGAAGAGTAAAGTCTAAAACCAAAAAAAGTTAATTAAAGTATTCCATTTTAGTGGGAACTTGTCCATTTTTAATTTAATTTTCCGTTTCCAACAATCGTTTTTTGTACCTATATTATAGCGCCATCTATCCATAATTCGAAAAAATGTTTTGAATAAAAGTTTCTTATTTTTACGTATTACATTCGTACATACATTACGTTTTACATTCTTTCACGGTTTTTGCTGTAAATTTTAAAGAACCGCTTGGATTGAGATAAAATTTGGCATACACATAGCTAATATGTCAAAGAGAAAAAGTGATATGGTGTCAATGTGTGCTTTTGCCCTGGGGGTGAATTTCACCCCATCTCGGGGGTGAAAAAATATATCCAAGATAAGTCCCGAAATGGATAAACTGACTAATTTTAAGCAACTTTTGTTCTATAGAGTTTTTTCACCAAATCAATACTTTTCGAGTTATTTGCAAGTGAATATGTTCATTTTTCAACAAAATAGCCACGTTTTTAGACGGTTTTTCGCAAATACCTCAAAACGTAAGCATTGTGTCGAAAAAAATATTCTTAGCAAAACTATAAAAAAGTGAAAAAAACGGTGTATATATTAGGTCTCTATACCTAGTAAAAGCAAAGTTATAGCTAATGAAAAATAGGTTCATATTCGAAAAATCCCAAATAGAATAATTCAATGTGAAATATCCAAATAATGAAGCATTCTTGGGGAAAACATATTTCAACTTGTTCAAAGTGTTTAAAAAAGCTTTATTTCTGTTTAAAAAAAAAATTTGAAGCATCAAATGTAAGCAAGTTACGCTCAAAATAAGTCCTTAATAGGGATAAGGTCCCTTTTGTTTTGGCAAAAAAAATCAGGAAGATCACCTCCAAATTCGCAACTTAAATGAAATTAATCGTTACCGCTTCACAAGTTACTTTGCTTATGTTGTGTTTATATGATCTGTAAGTTTCATCAATTCAAAGTGCTTATTTTTGAAAAAAATTGGTTTTAAAATAAAATTTTTAAAAATTTTAATTAAAAAAAATGCTTGTTTTCAAAATAACTTAAAAATTGTTAGAGATACCAAAAATCTTATAAAATAAAAAAAGTCGGCTTTACTTTTCAGAATATTTTGCATTTTTTGTTTTTCTGTAAGACAAAAGTTGGTTAAGATTTGGTGTTTCTAAATTTGCATACACTCGTGATAAGTGACTCGTTCAAGTCTTTTTAACTACAGCTCTTTCAAAAATAAGGACTTTAAACCGATGAAACCAGGGCCGGCGATAACGGGCCTGCAAGGGATGCACTGCAGGCGGGCGCCCCTTTTTGGGGGCGCCAGAATGAGCTTTTTTCTGTTGGTGTTATGCAAAATACTAAAATAGAAAAATGTAATTTTTTAAATGTGGTTTAAATTTGTCTTAATGCCCTAATCTGTGTTTGTTAGTTTTGAATATCACACAATTGTAAATACAAAAATATGGAATGGCTCATAGAATTCTTACCATGCAGTAATATAATTTATTGGTCAAATACTTATATCATATTTCAACCAAACAACTTGTTTTGTCAGATGATGGGTCCAATAAAACTGTAACCGAACTTTATTTACCGGGAACATTTGCGGATAGCGGGACACCGACTTAAGTCGGTTCCTCGCTGCCCGGAACACACGTTTTTAGGACACAAGTCCAAAATCAAGTCATTAATAGGGAGAACAGCTCTTCTAGCTACCTCTAAAATCAGGTGGTTTAACCACATAAAGTAATACAGAGGATGTCCCATTACCCAGGGTATCCAAGGTAACATTCAGTACAAAGTCTCCTCATTCGTTATGTAGGTACTACTATAGGGAGGGGTGGTGGTATAGCTTGTACTTGGGGGTCAGATAGATACCACTCCAGGTTATGGGCGGTCAGATAGGTACCACTCCTGGTTACGCATTGTGACCGATTTGATCTTCGGACATTGTGGGTCTCACTATTCCATTAGAAGAGACATAATGTCCCCGAGGCTGGTGTACGAGTATCTGTGTGTATGTGTGTGTGTGTGTGGGAGGGGGCTATTGTGTTAGTTTTGCAGGCGGGCACCTTATACCCTAGCGCCGGCACTGGATGAAACTTACAGATCATATGATCAATACATATGCGAGTAAAAAACTTGTGAAGTGGTAACAAGTAAGTTCATTTGAAATCCTAATTAGGGGGTGATTTTCCCGATTTCTTACCAAAAAAAGGGACCAACTTTATTTTGAGCGTAACTTGTTTACTTTTGATGCTAAAAAACTTTAAAAAAACTAAAATAAGCATTATTTAAACACTTTAAAAAAGCTAAAATGAGTTTTCCCCAAAAAAGTGCTTCGTTTTGTGGTTATGGCACGTTAAAATATTCGATTTGGAATTTGACGAATATGAACCTATTTTTCATTAGCTATAACTCTGCTTCTACTCGGTATAGTGACCTAATATATACACCATGTTTTTCACTTTTTTACGTGCTATATTTTTGATAAGATTTTTTTTTCGACCAAATACTTACTTTTTGAGTTATTTGTAAAAAACCGTCTGAAAACGTGGTTATTTTGTAGAAAAATTAACATATTCACTGGCAAATAACTCGAAAAGTATTAACTTGGTGAAAGAACTTTATGGAACAAAAGTTGCTTAGAATTAGTAATTTTATCCATTTCCGGACTTATTTCGAACATATATTTTTCACCCCCAAAAGGGGGTGAAACTCACCCCTAGAGCAAAAGCACACATCGGCACAATATCACTTGTTTTCTTTTACTTGCTATTAGCTATGTGTTTGCCAAATTTCATGTCAATCCAAGCGGTTCTTTAAAATTTAGAGGTTTTGCAATATTTTACCTTTAAATAACGTACTAGTAAGGAATCCAAATCTGCAATAAAAAATGGGGGCTCCCATTTAAGAGTATATTTTTCAGTTTTTCGATCTCATGTTCATTTCGCAGGATTCGTATTTAAAATATTAAATTTATCCCCCACCCTTCTCCGTGGGAAGTCGTGTTTGGTATCATTAGATTTGTGAAAAATATTGGGTACGTTTTTTTAGTTTTTCGATCTGTCATTCATTTCCCGAAATCTTCGCTTTTTTCTTGTGAAACTTTGGGACTCACCCATATTATGCCCCGCTCAAATCGTCAGATTTTTGAAATATACACTGTTTCGCATGTACTTAACTTACCTTATCTTAACCTGACGATTTAGTGTTTTTCTAAGGATAGATTTTTTTTTCGGCCCGCCCTTAACGAACTCTTTTGCATTAAGAGCCAATATACATGGTAGAGATACATTTTCAGGGTACAAGGTTTCTCCCCATGTAATAATCTGACGCGCTCGAGTAACTGCAAAAATCCGCGCTTGGGATCCCCTACCATTACCAAAACGTTTTTAAAATTATTTAATCTTTTTTTAATATAAACAAATTACCTATTGTAAAACGTATTGCAATAAAAAGGATTTTTAATATTCCTAGTTTTTAAATAATTAATTGTTTCATGCTCCTGAAACTAATTCTGAGATAAAAAAGATTTACAAAATAATCCGATACAAAACCACAAAACAAATAGGTACGTATTTTTGTTACGAAATACACACAGGATAAGCATATTATGAATCGGCTTAAAACTAGACCAGGTGGGTCTCATCTTGACAACAACCCAAACAAACAGTTTAAAGGAACTATAAAGAATATATCACAATACGAAATTGGCCTACGTCCTGTGGTGACAGAGTTTACATTGCAACTTCAGATTTGTTAACAATTGCTGTTGAGAAAACCTATAAATTTCAAACCATTTATTGGTGACAACTATTAGAAAACGAGGATTTCTAGCCCACCAGAGTAGTTTAGATAAAGAAGAAAAAGATCAGACCCTATCTTCGTTCCTCGAAAGTAGAACGCCTTGTGTTTTTGTCATTTATATAAGGGGCTCATTGTGAGGAAGGCCACAGAATGAATATGACTTTAATTGACCGTTAAGGGTAAGTCTGAAGTGCTTGACACCCTGGGGTTATTGACTGTTTTTCACTCCCATGAAAGTTGATATATTTTTCAAGGATATAGTTTGTAGATCATTAAGAGGTTCATTCATGATGTGTAGTAGAAGATAAAAGAATGTTGGCTTCTTATACAACTGCCCTTCAGTAATATAAATGAAAATAGTGTGTTGAATCTGTCTTAAACAATTATAACTCTTTGTTATACGGAACTATTCTTCGGTTGCACCAAAGTTTGTAGTATTTCTATAGATAATTTAATTTGGCACATTGTTCTAATTATGAAAGGTAACAATGTATTTTTTTATATAGGATGTATGTGAATATGGAGACGGAAATTTCACTTTGACGTAATTGTGATGGATTATGTTAGAGAAACGAAAAAACGTAACAATGTTGAAATAGTCATATTAAAAAGTAATCTGCTTACACTTAATCAAGTGATTAAATATAGTATTGTGCGAATTATGTGAACACATCATATTTTTCACAATTTTACTTTTTGAGCAGTTACCAACACGTTTGTATCAAAGTAGTGACAAGTTCCGACAGTGAGTGAGTAATGACATATTACCGAGCTTAAGATGTGCTGCCTTTTTCTTGGTTTTGTTCTTCTTCTTCTTCTTCTTCAGATGCAAATCCACTAATGGATGTTAGAGATCACATTTTCCATTAACTCTCTGTTTCTTGCAATGTGTATCAGATATTGTATGTCGTTAATCCCTGTCCATTGCCTTATGTTTCGGAGCCAGGACACTTTCTTGCGTCCTATTCCTCTCTTGCCTTCAATTTTACCCTGGATTAAGTTGAAGGAACTGGTATTTTTCGTTTCGCATGATGTGACCCAAACACTCCGTTTTTCTTTTCTTGATGTTTTCGAAAAGCTGGCGTTCTTGACCGATTCTTTTAAGAACATCTACATTTATGACTTTCGCCGTCCATGGTATCTTTAGGATACGGCGATAAAGCCACATTTCGAAGGCTTCTAATCTGTTTATATCCCTCGTTTTGAGTGTCCAGCCCTCTATGCCATATAGCAGCACCGACCACACGTAGCATTTAGTAAACCTTAGGCTCAGTGTAAGATAGAACTCTGAACAGGTCAGTACCTTCCTGAATTTTACGAAAGCTTCTCGAGCTTGCTCAATGCGACATTTTACTTCCCTGTCCGATGCCCAGTCTTCAAAAAGTCACGTTTCCAGATATTTAAATTTGCTCACTCTTTCAATGGACTTAGTATTCAGTGGTGGAATTTTCAAATGCATCCAAGTTTCTGGAGATGATCATGAATTGGTATTAATCTCTAATCCCATTCGCTTACTGTATTCTCCGATTATAGTGACAAGTTGTTGAAGCTCTGCTATGTTGTCACAAATTAAGACAGCATCATCAGCATATCGTATGTTGTTGATCAATACCCCATTCACTTTGATTCCCATCTATGCATCTTCCAAAGACTCCTGAAATATGGTTTCCGAATAAATGTTAAATAAAAGAGGGGAAAGCACACATCCCTGCCGAACACCCCTTCTTGTATGTATGGGTTTGGATATAGAATTGCCTATTTTTAATTGTGCTGCCTGATACCAGTACAAGTTTTCAATGCATCTTATGTCTTTTTGGTCTATATCAAGCTTCTTGAGGAACTGCATTAACTTGTGATGTTGGACACGATCAAACGCTTTCTCGTAATCTAAAAAGCACACGTCTTTCCTCTGATCGCAACAATTTTGGACCAACACCTGTGTTGCTACTATTGCTTCTCTTGTTCCTAAACCTTGCCTAAACCCAAACTGAGAATTACTGATATCCCATCCACATTTGTTGTTTTTATTAAATAATGTATTTCTTTGAACGAAACTGAAGTTAATGCTGTATTTGCTTCTTATTTGCTCCCGCACCCGCACCGATCACTATTATTACTTTCACTGAACCAAATACGAAATAAAGAGACAAAATACAAGGATTAACCGTGAAGATAATAAATCAAAGCCTACATAGACAAACAAATTAAGAATATTACAAACAGTTAACAGCTGAAGTTATTTCTCATGACTTTAATGTAACCTGTAACATGTACATGTAAACGACGAGAATATTTTTTTAAATCCTATCTAAAAGGTAGTAGGTATATTTATTTAAAAGAGCACTTTCGGGCTACATCATAGAACGTTTTCGGAATGAAAATTCCATCTTCAGTGCTGCTACAAGTCACTAAATACATAGGTGATAACCCTTTAAATGTTATGAAATTGGTATTATATTAGGTACAATATTGCTGATAAGATTATAGGATGTTTAAATTTTAAAGAGATGTACTACGTTGCTACCTAAGGTCTTCTTCTTCTCCAGATGCAAATCCACTAATGGATGTTAGCGATCACATTTTCCATTAACTCTCTGTTTCTTCCAATGTGTATCAGAGATTGTATGTCGTTAATCCCTGTCCATTGCCTTATGTTTCGGAGACAAGACAGGCCAGAACAAGACAGAGAAATAGGACATGCGTCTTATTCCTCTCTTGCCTTCAGTTTTACCCTCGATTATAAGTTGAAGGAACTGGTTTTTTTTTCGCATGATGTGCCCCAGATAGGTATACTTAAGGTCCGTTTAGAGAAATTCTCTTCGGGCCAGCAACCCCTAGTTGGCAGTTTTACGTTGCCATGAAGTAAATCACCTTAAAATTTAAGCATCCTATATAATTATCGGCAACAATGTAATATGGTAATAAATATATTACCAATTTTAATGACCTCTCCAGATTTGATCCCCGTATTCTTTTGAGAGTTGTAGGGAGGCAGGTCTGGATCTGAACATACGGAAAACCAAAATACTCGTAATAAGTAAACAACAGAATATAAAACCGTCTGTATGTAAATAATATGCTCCCTTTCAGAGGCATTTTTCAGTGCGTCACAAGTTACAGAAAAAAAGGTAAGTCCGTGATACTACCAGAGACAGAAGGCATACTGAGCAAAAAAGCGTAACGCGCGGGCAGTCGATCGGTGGTCTATCTATCTCTTTTTACTAAGCGATACCGCTCATATGACGGACAAAGATGGCTAGACCACTAAAAATGAATATTGACCAAAGGCGTCCTTGATATCGGCGTTAATACACCTCGATGCACAGAGCGGCCCATAGCTTGCCTAATCAACAGGTTATTATATCTATGGATAATACACATTTATAACATGGCATTTTAGTTAAATCTGACAGTTGTCAGAATCGTAAGCAGCCAAATATGAAAAGGGTATTATAGTAGTAGTATAATCATTTTATTTGCAATTTGCTTTAAAAACAAATCAATTGTGTTTATTGCATTTATAAAATGGTATTTTCTTTGATTTGTAGTCTTATAAATTGTACAGATTATAGTCGTATATATAATTCGTAAATAATTTTTTGTTCGATTATAGCGCCATCTGTCAACAGCTAGAATAAATGTTATAAATAACTCTAATCACGGACGTACGTTTTTTTCTGTCACTTCCAGCTTAATGGGTTAGAAAGAAATCGAAAAACTGTGACACACTGAAAGTGCCTCTAAGAAGGAGATTACCAAACTTGAGCAAGTTGATAAAATCGTTTACCTTGGACAGCAATTAAATTGTAACGCAGACAGTCACGGCGAAATTAGATCTAGGATAGAGCAGGCCAGAGTCGCGTTTAGAAGGATGTCCAAGGTGTTATGTAACAGAGACCTAAAATTGGCATTGATGATCCGCCTACGTCGCTGCTCCCTATTCTCGGTCTTACTTTATGGTGTCGAGTCCTGGACTGTTCCAGGAGGATATTTATCGTTCAGTGCTCGAGTCCAAACTTGCCACAGGCTCGATCAATAGAGGATTTTTGGGATTTGCTGTCTAGAAAAGTTTATCATGGAGTCTGGGATGTCCAAGATGAAGAACAATTAAGACGGCGAATTTACAACAACTAAGAGAAATTGATCTGAATTCCACCCAGAACCTCACGAAAGAAATTTGTAGAAATTTGCGTCTAGCAGAGAAGAATGGGCCACTCCACAAAATTTGATAGTATAATTTAGCTAAGCATTGAGTTGTAATTTATGACAACTAGTTAGTGTTTAAATAAATTTCTTCATTAACAAAAAAAATTCGATATTGTGCCAAAACTTTTAGGACATGTCTTTTCTGTCTACTTTCCTCCTTTCTGTGACTCCTCTTCTAAATAAGCCTCCTTCAAATTTAAGTAATCTCATCAAAGTTTGCTCAATAGTTTGATCAGTAAAAATGCCCGAAAAAAATCTATTGCTCCTTCTTGCGGTCCAGAATCCACCCTTTGTAAATTTTCCATACTCGTCACTACTCATTTTATTTTGCAGCGCTTTCATATCTTCTAAATATAGTTGTGTTGATTTGGCATAAGGAAAATGTCCAGTAGTGTGGAATAATGGTATCATACGTTCTGCTGTTTTTAAGTGTAGTTCCCAATTACCACTCTTCTCAGCATACAAGAAATCTATAACAATAAATATCATTCTGCAATATTGCACCCACAACTTGCACGTAGGATTTTGTTTTTCTAAAATTTCCATTTCTTTTTCAAAATCAGATGTGACTTCCTGAAATAATTCATCTGATTGTAATTCCTCAATATTTTCTGGATTCATGTATGCATAATCATTTAAATGATCAATATTTTTTGCAAATTCAGAATTTTTCTTTTGAATTCTGGCATATATTTTTTTTGTTAAAGCCAGAAGCACGTAGTGTTAAAGCCAGAAGCCAGTATGTGGTCTTAGAGCTCGAGCTGGAGCATATTGGTGCCCACTCATGATCTTTTTTACGGTGTTTTCCCCGTATACACTAACAAAACTTCCACTATCTTTCATAATGAATCCAATGCTTCCAAAGAAGAACATCAGTGTGTGAAAGCCACCAAGTCTAATAACAACAGAGATATCATCATCGACTTTTAATGCGCCTACTATATCACGGGTTTTAAAATATAATGGTTGATCAAATGTTATGATACAAGTTTTCATAAGTTTTCAAAAAACGTGTTCTGTTTTGCTTACAGTGTAACCGTTATATTAGTGTATACAAACGTGTGAGAGTACTTAGTGAGAGAGAAAGGCAATAAATCCTACATGATTAGTCAAGAATGTATCAATACTGCCAACATAATTTTAAGCTCCAAATTTAAAAAAAATGGAGATCCTGAACAAAATAATCATGTTTTTTATAATATCCTATGAAATTAGAATTAAGTCGTTGCGATATTTATTTTCAGTGACCCCAAAGACCCCCGAGTAACAAGTTTGGGCCAATTAATTAACAGATTACCATAATAGTCCAGAGGAAGACGTTTATTACACCTGCTGCAGGCACCAGGTAGTTTGCACACTCTCGCGGACCTCATATTCATTTTCAGCGACCCCAAAAATCCCCGAGTAATGAGTTTAAGCCAATTATATGATAAATTACCATAATACTCCAGAGGAAGACGTTTATTACACCCACTGCAGGCACCAGGTAGTTTGCACACTCTCGCCGACCTCATATTCATTTTCAGCGACCCCAAAAATCCCCGAGTAATGAGTTTAAGCCAATTATATGATAAATTACCACAATACTCCAGAGGAAGACGTTTATTACACCCACTGCAGGCACCAGGTAGTTTGCACACTCTCGCCGACCTCATATTCATTTTCAGCGACACCAAAAATCCCCGAGTAATGAGTTTAAGCCAATTATATGATAAATTACCACAATACTCCAGAGGAAGACGTTTATTACACCCGCTGCAGGCACCAGGTAGTTTACACACTCGCCGACCTCATATTCGTTTTCAGAGACCCCAAAAACCCCCGAGTAAGAAAATTGAGTCAATTTTCCCACTATTTACCGAGTTGCAAATTTATAATAATTGCCTATTTCAAAATGCACTTTTAAAATGCATTTTTCTTATGCATAAATGCAATTTGAAATTTTTTATTCATTACATTAGTTCACAAAATTTCCTGACATTCTCACGAATCCAACGCACCAAACTGCAGTAAAATCCGTCTTACTGCGCCAAAAATCGACAGTAAGGCCTTTTTTTGTGCTTCAATGCCTCGACTAGTCAATAATCTTTTTAAAACGTTTTTATATACTTTTATTCGTCTTTGTCACTGTCTCCGCAAATTTTGTAATCCATTTTAAACAGAGTTCTAGACTACCTAAGTAAAAGAGCTTTTTTACTTACCTAGGCACCTGAAATTTTCAGAATAGCTCAGAACTTGCTAACAATGCAATATTTAACTGCTATTATATGGATAAATCTTTTTCTTCTTCTTCTTCGTGTGACTAGGATTACTCCTGTTTGTCTGCCTCTTATTTTGTTTCAGTTGTTGTTGACTGTACATTCTCTTTTCACCTTTTCGGCGGCCTTCCAACGGGTCTTCTGCTATACGGCTTGTTGTTTTTACAGATGTTCGTTAATCTATCTGGTTCCATTCGGTTTACGTGTTCGTTCCAGTTTTTCATTATGGATAAATCGATTTTTTAAATTTCAAACTATTTTAAAATTGTGACTAATGCAATGACATTTAGATTCCATTTTAAAGTACGTCAACAAATCGATAATTATAAACTGATGGTGGCTCAGTGGTAGAGCATTAGACTGCAGATCGAGAGGTACCGAGTTCGAAACCCGGCTGTTGGTATCTTTTTTTAATTTTTGAAAATAAATAATTAAAAGTTAATATACTTAAAGTTCATATTTTATAAGTTAATTATTATATGTACATACACCCAAACTTATACCTATGGAATCATCTGATATTTCTTATTATTTTGTGCGCATTTCAAAAAACGAACACGAAGTCAAAGAATATTTATTTTAAAGCAATTTAGTCACAAATACATAACAATTAACTAAAACAATAAAGTATTCTAACAACAAATTGAAACTAGTTGTTTTAAAGTCAATAGCATCAAAAATTTCAAGGTAAAACTAATTTAATGTTTAAATTGGAATCATCTGATATTTCTTATTATTTTGTGCGGATTTCAAAAAACGAACACGAAGTCAAAGAATATTTATTTTAAAGCAATTTAGTCACAAATACATAACAATTAAATAAAACAATAAAGTATTCTAACAATAAATTGAAACTAGTTGTTTTAAAGTCAATAGCATCAAAAATTTCAATGTAAAACTAATTTAATGTTTAAATTGTTTTTAATAATTTTTTTTATTTTTTTGGTAGTCAGTATCGCCTCTAGTCCTTTTGCAAGCTTCAATTTGTGGTGGCACGCTCCTAATCAAATTATCAACATTTTGTTGTGGTAGGTTGTAGACCAGGGCGCATCTGTAAAAATATTAGTACATTTGGACGTTGAGAGGTGACTCAAATTTTTTTGCAGAAATTGCTTGAAAATAAATCAAATAATAATATTTGAGTTATCCTCCCTCTCAAAAAGGTCCGGAACATTGTTTAAATAATCAAAATGTCAAAAAATTAAGGAAAAATTCGATTTTTTTCTTGGTTTTTTGATTATAACTTTAAAAGTATTACTTTCCGAGAAAAGTTGTACTGACATGAAAGTTGCGTAATTAAATTTTCTACAGTATAGAATTGGTTAAAAATTTAAGAAACAGTCACCCTTGCTGCAAAAATAGCAATAATTGTGAAAAAAACATACAAAAAGAACTATTCGTATTTTACGTTTTTCAACCATTTATGCTACACTTAGGACCTTCATATTTCACCCTGAAAAATTTTATGTTACAGTTAAACAATACTGTAAATTTCATTAAGATCGGTTCAACAGATTTTGCAAAATAAATTTTGCAATCCAGCTTTCGTAAAAAAAATTCATTTTTTCAAAATGTTACAGGACTGAAAATAAAGCAGACAGCAAGTTGAAAATTTTTTTGCATATAGAAGTGTACTGTACCTTTCATTTGCAGTTTTGCAAAATTAAAATCGCTTAACACCACGGCGTCAGGAATTTTTTTAAATAAACATTAATTATTGGTGCTACGCGCAGGACAGCGGATAGGTTGCTCTGATTGGGTATTCCAATGACCTTTGTTAATGATTGATACATTTTAATTTTTATGACATTTCGATATAAATAAATAAATTTGTTTATAGCAAAATAAAAACACATACTCTATCCTTTGAAACAGCACTTTTATTAGCAAAAACTTTCTTTGTTCATATATTTTAACTCAAATAATAAAAGTTTATTATTTTTAAACATATGCAATTGTTTAAAAAATATTTCACAAACAATAATAAAATTAGTTTGATTTTTGTGGAATTAAAATATTAAAATACAACAAAATATAGAGTAAGAAAATAATATATTAGATAAAGATTGGAAAAAATTTTGGTGGAAATCAACCTGTGTGAATCGAACACCGCTGTACTGCGCGTAGCACCAAAAATTATTGTTTATTTCAAAAATTTTCTGACGCCGTGGTAATTAATCGATTTTAATTTTGAAAATTGCAAATGAAAGGTACAGTACACTTCTATAAGCAAAAAAAAAAATTCAACTTGCTATCTGCTTTATTTTCAGTCCTGTAACATTTTGAAAAAGTGAATTTTTTTTGCGAAAGCTGTATTGCAAAATTTATTTTGCAAAATCTATTGAACCGATCTTAATGAAATTTACAGTATTGTTTTAATGTATTATAAAGTTTTTCTGGGTGAAACATGAAGGTCCTAAGTGTAGCATAAATGGTTGAAAAACGTAAAATGCGAATACTCGTTTTTGTATGGTTTTTTCGCAGTTATTGCTATTTTGCAACTAGGGTGACTATTTTTTAAATTTTTAACCAATTCTATATTATAGTAAATTGAATTATGCAACTTTTATGTTAGTACAACTTTTCTCGGAAATGAATAGTTTTAAAGTTATAATCAAAAAACGAAGAAAAAAATCGAATTTTTTCTTCAATTCTTGACATTTTGATTATTTAAACAATGTTCCGGACCTTTTTGAGAGGGAGGATAACTCAAATATTATTATTTGATTTATTTTCAAGCAATTTCTGCAAAAAAAATTTGAGTCACCTCTCAACGTCCATCTCAAAACAGATCCGCCCTGGACTATTGCTACATTATTCAAGAGCAGCTTGTACTGGCCGTGCGGTGTTTTGTAGATTTTCCCGGCGAGCTCTAATTTTTCTTTTAAGCATATCCCACAAATACTCAATAGGGTTAAGCTCAGGTGAGCAAGCAGGCCACTCCAAACAAGGGATACCGTCTGCTTCAATGATGTATCTAGTCACTCTATGGTATGTGGAGGTCCATTATAATGCATGAAAATTACATTTTCTCCTGTTGCACCTCTCCAGAGCCTAACTACAGGTTATCAACATACCTGTGTGCAGTTAACGTTGATTGGATGAAAATTAAAGGAGTTTTTTACGGATCACAGTTCTTCTCCAGAACATTACACTTCCCCTCTTATATTTGTTAACAGATCTGACAGTTTTCGTTCTTGCTTGTCTTCCTCGACCTCCAAGTACATGATTTCGTGGGTCATCTGATTTTACACAAATTCTGACTTTTGCTGAAAATAGCACATTTTGTCAATGTTCCAGTTTTGGTGGTGAAGGCAGCCATTTAGACGATCAATATTGTGCTGCCTGGATAACCCGGGAACCCATAACTGTCTCCTGCTGTATACTTCTTGGCTTGAGCTCTTCTTCTTATCGTTTCAACTAAAAAAGTTACACCTGTAGCTTCCAAAAGCTGCCTTTGGAGCAGCTGGTGAGAAATGATTATGTGTGTTTCAGATGATTGGACAATAAATCGTAGCGAGGCCTTATTACTTTTTGTTGACTTTTCCTTCTTTATTTTTGAGCTTTCCTATTTCCTGTTACCTAGCATAGGTTTTAGACAGAACGCCCTGTGTTACACCTAGCTCTGCAGCTATGTCCCTCTGAGAACATTACTTGCTCCACAAGACCAATAGTCTTTCCTCGTTGTAGGTTCTATAACCAAACATGAGGCATATTTTCGTTTTAGGACGCAAAAATTAGTTTATTTATTGTTGTTCAATTTGCAACTCAAGCAAATAACCTATACCGTACCGAGCTGTACTATCTGACTGTCTTATCGATTTGTTTATTTTCAGTAAAAACTTTTATTCTTCGCAATAATAACAAGTTTTTTTTAAAGAAATAAATATCGTTTTGAAATTCATGGTGATTCCATGAATCTATCCCTATATACCTAAGTTTATGTGTGTGTAAATATTATACAGGGTGTAACGAAAATACAGGTCATAAATTAAATCACATATTCTAAGACCAAAAATAGTTCGAATGAACCTAATTTACCTTAGTACAAATATGCACATAAAAAAAGTTACAGCAATTTAAAGTTACAAAATGAAAATTGATTTTTTTCAATATATCGAAAACTATTATAGATTTTTTGCTGAAAATGGACATGTATCATTATTATGGCAGGAACATCTTAAAAAAAATTATAGTGAAATTTGTCCACCCCATAAAAATTTTATGGGGGTTTTGTTCCCTTAAACCCTCCCAAACTTTTGTGTACGTTCCAATTAAATTATTATTGTGGTACCATTAGTTAAATTCAATATTTCTAAAACTTTTTTGCCTCTTAGTACTTTTTCGAAAAGTCAGTTTTTATCGAGTTGCGGCTTCTTTTTTAATACGTTTACATGAAAATTTTATGGGGATTTTGTTCCTTTAAACCCCCCAAATCTTTGTGTATGTTCCAATTAAACTTTTACTGCGGTACCATTAGTTAAACACAGTATTTTTAAAACTTTTTTGCCTCTTTGTATTTTTTCGAAAAGGCACTTTTTATCGAGATAAGACTTCGTTTTTAATATGGTTCAAAATATACCTAAAAATGTAAATCATAAATAAATTTTCATATTATTACTAAGTCTCCATAATCGTACTTATAGACCAGTGCAAATAGCAAAAAAACAATAAAAAATTAATAGCAGGATGAGACCAATTCCAAATGAAAGTACACATATTAGATAACATGTGGAACATTTTTCACCAAATCTAGATGAGGGGAACATGGGTTGGGGGAGCGCTTTTAGGGGTGAAAACGGTTAATTACGATTAGCGGCAAAACGGCACATCCTATCGAAAAAAGTTAAATCGCAAAGTGATAGGCTATAAGAAGATCTACAACTTTTGTAAATAAACATTTTTCAAATAACCTCAAAATATCCGAGTAAATTGGAAAATTCGATGTTTCTGATTTTATTTTTTTTTCTCACTGAAAAAAAATTTTTTTTTACCAAATATGGTGGAAACTTACCTCTTTATGTCCCAAACACTCTGTAATTTTTTTGTATAAAAATATTTTTTTAAACTCTTGTTTTTTATGTTTAAGAGAAAATGTAAGCATTTTTTCAATTGAAAAATCTCCCGAAATTTTTTTAGCTTTTTTAAAGAAGTTGGCATTTTTTTTGTTTAATGAAACCTCTATTTTCTGATGGTGTAAAAAATATATACGTTACTGTGGAAAATTTTGTCACAAAAGGCAAAAATCGGAAATTTATTTTCAACTCCTCACCATTTTCAGATTCTCAGACGTAATGTAAGTTGAATAGCTGCGGAAAGCTGCATAGAGGAAACTGCAGAATCTGTAAGCATTATCGAATGTGATGAAAAAATGCCATCAAAGAAGCAAAAACTTAATTAATTGATGAAAAATTGGCCATTAAAATTATAATAATTACTTTCTTTTATATTAAATAAACTTTTTCGTTAAAAAAGTTGTTGCGACTTTTAATTTGGTTCATGAGAAAAGAGTTTAAAAAAAATGTAGCTTATAGGTAAGTAGGCCGACTTAAAAAAAAATATAGTTAAAAAAAATAAAAAACACGCTTTTAAAGCACTAAAAATTTAAAAATAACTTTTAAAATTAAAGCTAGTAATATTTTATTTTTAAATTGTTAGTGCTTTAAAAGCGTGTTTTTTATTTTTTTTAACTATAATTTATTCACAAAATTAAAAATCACAGACAACGGCATTAGTGTAGTAAATTTTTAACAGAGGTTCGTTGGTTCCTGCTCGCTATGCAACTTATATTACGTCTGAGAATCTGAAAATGGTGAGAGGTTGAAAATAAACTTCCGATTTTTGACTTTTGTGACGAAATTTTCCACAGTAACGTATATATTTTTTTACACCATCAGAAAATAGAGGTTTCAATAAACAAAAAAAAAATGCCAACTTCTTTAAAAAAGCTAAAAAAATTTTGGGAGATTTTTCAATTGAAAAAATGCTTACATTTTCCCTTAAACATAAAAAACAAGAGTTTAAAAAAATATATTTATACAGAAAAATTACAGCGTGTTTGTGACAGAAAGAGGGACAGTTTCCACCATATTTGGTAAAAAAAATTTTTTTTTCAGTGAGAAAAAAAAATAAAATCAAAAACATCGAATTTTCCAATTTTCTCGGATACTTTGAGGTTATGTGAAAAATGTTAATTTACAAAAGTTGTAGATATTTTTATTGCCTACAACTTTGCGATTCAACTTTTTTCGATAGGATGTGCCGTTTTGCCGCAAATCGTAATTAACCGTTTTCACCCCTAAAAACGCTCCCCCAACCCATGTTCCCCTCATCCAGATTTGGTGAAAAATGTTCCACATGTTATCTAATATGTGTACTTTCATTTGGAATTGGTCTCATCCTGCTATTAATTTTTTATTTTTTTGGTCCATTTTAGAGCTCTCTGCACTGGTCTATTAGCCATATACAAATATGTGGTGGATTTGACAAATATTCAAAATATCTCGATAAAAACTGACTTTTCGAAAAAGTACTAAGAGGCAAAAAAGTTTTTAAAAGATCGTGTTTAACTAATGGTACTACAATAATAATTAAATTGGAACGTACACAAAAGTTTGGGGGGGTTTAAAGGAACAAAACCCCCATAATATTTTTATGGGGTGTCCAAATTTCACTATAATTTTTTATTAAGATATTACTACCATAAGAATGCCACATGTCTATTTTCAATAAAAGGTCTCTAATAGTTTTTGATATATTGGAAAAAATCGATTTTCATTTTGTAACTTCAAAGGGCTGTAACTTTTTTTATGTGCATATTTGTACTAAGGTAAGTTAGGTTCAATCGAACTATTTTTGATCCCAAAATATGTGATTAAATTTATGACCTGTATTTTTGTTACACCCTGTATATTATATACCATTTTAAATATTTTCTTTGGTTTATATGAGTTTAAATCTGCTAGAGAAAATATGCCTCTAAAATAATCGATTACAAAATTCTTTTATGGCAGAAATTGAAACAACAAAATAGTTTATAATTTTATATTGGGTATTATAAATAATGAAAACGTTTTATTATAAAAAGTTGTTTTTTATAAAAGGGTAATTATTACTTATTATATTTAGCAATGACGTAATAATTATTGACTACTGCAATAAAATAGAGTACGGCACTGTCATACAAGACACAACTGCACTCCTTTTACCAAGACTACTCTGTTTAAATAAGCAATTTACGGAGCTGTATAAAATTCAAATTGTTTTGTCATTCGATTCGCCACAGCATTCACTACACCACACACATCCCAACCACCTTTTTTCTTTTTCATATAAACAGTTAACCAGGCATTTGTAATGCTTTGGAATATCCTATTCACATTCACTATTGTGGTCACAGCCATTAATCATACACTGTGTGCATGGCAATATAAACAAGTATTTTTTATGTCATCGGATACCTGTAGGTTTCGGATAATACCTTGTTTATCACTGCCATCAACACCATGGGGAGGGCCACGCTAACGTTAAGCTCCAAGAATATTCTTCATTCAAATAAGAGTTGTGGGTGGCCGTGGAAGTTGGGGATTATTATAACCATAAGTTCTCTTTATTACGATTGCCATCTAAATTCATACGTGAACTTTGGTGCATTTCATAAGTGTCGACCTGTTCGAATGTACATTCTCTCTATATTTTATTGTCTATTCATGAACGGTTTGGTACTTATTTTGCTTTTTAACCCTAAATATCTCTTATTCGTATTTAAATTTTTTGCGAATCCTATTCCATTGTAAATCATTATTTATTTTTATATTTCCGTTTCATGTTCATCTTTGCTGTACTCCTATTGCACATCGTTGTAAATGGTATTATGTTGGTATTGGCATTCTTTCCATAATGTACATTATACAGCTTGTAATACAATTTTCTATCTTCATTGGAAATAAGCCACAATTTCCTTAAAAATAAGTTATTTTGGACTAAAATCTTTCTCAAAAGATAAAACATTAATAAGTAATTTAGCAAATTTCTTTTTGTTACTTGGTAAAAAAACTACCAGTAATTAAATTTTGTTACATTCAATGACTCAATATAAACATAACGTTTAAAAAAGTCTGCAGATAAAAACAAAGAGCTACATGGAGAACCTACTGTGAGGAAATGGAAGATTTGCCGCAGGCTTCCGGCCTAACAAAACCTCCAACCTTTCCGAATGTGCTGAGATCCTGATAAAAACCGGCTCAATAGCACCGAACTGGACGAAAGAAATATAATCATACCCTCACTGAACGACTGGCATCTCGCCAGAACAATGATTAGTGAGGAAAAGGTAAGATGGATCATATAGTGCTTTACTCCTTTCGAGTTACCAGGGCCTGACGGCATATATCCAATCCTACTACGGTGGATATTGAATATATTTCTGTCGCACCTTGTGGGAATGTTCAGAGCCTCCTTGGCTCTGAGATATATTCCTAGAAATTGGAGAGTAGTAAGTCTTCATATCAAAATCAGGTAGCATGGACTACACCCTACCGAAGACTTTCGAACCAATAATTAGCCTAAGATCGTTTCTTTTGAAAGCGGTGTAAAGGCTACGCAAGAGGTACATACGGGATGGATTGGTGGTTCATAACCTACTTCACCCAAATCAACATGCATATACTTCGGGAAGATTCTGCACTGCATCAAATAGTGGAAAGACTTGAAAGATCACTGGATAATAAAGAATAATCCACCCTAGGTATATTTATAGAGCGTTTGGTAAAGCCACAGTCCCAACTGTCACTCAACAGCTCAATGCCAGGAATGTTTCCCTGACCGTGAGCTAATGGATATTCAGTATGCTCTCCAATAGAACAATAAGCATAAAAGTAGAAAACATTTCGGTTAGAGGCAGTGTTATCAGGGGGTTAGAGGTGCTATTATCACCAATCCTCTGGAGATAGTTCTAGACACTCTAGTTGACCAACACAGCTGCAACAGGTTCTACATCATAGCCTATCCAGACGACATAGCTGTCTTGCAAAGAGTTAATTTTGAGAACACACTATGTGAGAGATTACAAGTTGTTCTCACACTAATTGAAATATTTACTATCTATAAATTCTAAGAAGACAGAGATAGTCCTCTTCGCCTTCGCTAGAAAAAGAAGGTTCATGGGTTTAATAACCCCAAGGATTCTAAACTGCAGTATAAACTTTTCCGAAGAAGTGAAATACCTTGGTATTACCCTTGACAAGAAGTTAACATGTAACTCCCACATGGAAGCTCCAAGAATATTCTTCTTAGCATGACTTGCACTAGATTCTGCTTTTCACTTAATTAAGTTAAGGGTTTCTTTCGCTTGAGTCTTCTAGCCAGATCCATGTTATTCAGGAGTTGGATGGCCTCAACATTGACGTGTCGAAGAAGTAATTGTTCGTGACTTTTGGCAAATTTTTCACTCTTGTTAACAGTATCCATTTCTAAGTCTCTATGGAGATCACTGTTCATCGCACCTATGGAGATCACCTAGAATACCAAGACGCATTGATGCTTAGCACTTTGTTTTGGAATCGTTGGATGATGTCTAAATTACTCTTATTAGCGCAATCTCACAGCCGTTTAATGACCATTGTGACCTTTGCCAATTTTGCTTGTCTTGCGAATATATCTTAATCTGAACGAGGCATTTATAAGATATATCAGCTTTACTATGGCTTTTCTGGGGAAATGTTTTAAGATTTCCGTAGTAATTAAATCAAATCCAAGGTTTTTCCTGGGATTTACGCTTGTAAATACACTTGTAAATTCTTACAATAAGCGGGTTCAGCATCTGCAAGACACCAGATCTTAATCTCATATATTGCTGGTTTGATTTTCATAAGGACATCTATACCACGAAATGGCACTAACTGTTTATCAATGGTAAGATGAGAAACTCATCATTAAAACAATAATTCGCTCTTTTTAATTAAAAACCAGCTTTATTGTAGAACTTTTAAAAACGCACAAAACAACTATCATCATTCTATATTTACTGAATTTGAATCACTTCAAAACTATTTGTCACTGAGAAGTTTTATTTATGTAAGCTTCGGGACTAGATAAAATAACAAGAGTTACATAATATTGTTGAACTCCTATTGAAGGATGGACTCCAATATTAATACAAAATACAGAGTGTTATATTCAAAAAACCAAATGTTGTTAAAGTTTCATCACTGTTGTCTACTAAAAGTATCTCCAAAGTAGAAGTCTTTGAAATAAGATCAATATCGACTATTACTGCGGTTTTTTTTAGTGCTGCCAATAATTTGCAACCAAAGCATACCTATAAGTAAGGAAACTTGGAGATGTAAAAATATTCAGTAGGTACATCTAGGGAAGTGTGAGGACATTCCAACCAAGAGTTCGAAGCAACTGAAATAGTACGGACAGTTAGTTCAAATGTGAACAAAACAGCTAATTTTACACACTAAGACGGCAATTAAAGTACACATTAAAGCAGAAAAATAGCATAGATATAATCATTTGCTTGAAGTTTATATAGTATGTAATTTCCTGTAATTGGTCATTTACAAACAATGATGTACGTTTTTATATTTTTAATATTTCTCCATCGAAAAAAATTTAGCACAAAACCATAAAAGCTACATACTTCTCGGTTCTTATAGGAGTTTTCTAATTACAGTCAATAAACGGAAAACACATGACCTTTTATGATAAGGCTAAACAAAAGCAGAACGACATATTAAAATTAACAGGCGTAAATGAACGTTCCACATGAATATGCAAGGAAACAGTTAAAACTTTTTCAAATAAAGATCAAAGAGAAACCATTTGACAGAGTTTGACTGCTATACGGATGTTTAATATTAAAATTTCGGGTCTGGGTTTTCAAAAGCAACTAAGACACTGTACACGTACTGGACTGTTCTATAAATATATAACTTTACTCAATAAGTCTCGAGTTTATTTATCAACATATTTAGTGTCTTTCTCTTGCGATACACTGACTCCAACAAGTATTTTATATATCAATTTTGGTTTTCACCAAACAATTTTGATGATAATATAGCAGTATTAATAATTGCTGGTAACGAGGATGCCCTAGAAAGGCAGCTCCACACTTTCAATATCACAGCAAATAAACTTAATATGAGAATATCAGTAAACATCTGTAAAAACAACAAGCCGTATAGCAGAAGACCCGTTGGAAGGCCGCCGAAAAGGTGGAAAGACAATGTACAGTTAACAACAACTAAAACAGAATAAGAGGCAGACAAACAGGAGTTATCCTAGTCGCAGGAAGAAGAAAAAGAAGATAAAAAAATTTGCCTCAGTTTCTAAAATAATCATTCCATTTTATCGAAATATCTTTCGCTGAATACCTAACTGAAGAGAAATCCACGAAGAAAAGAAAATTTCTGTAGCTGGCTGGATGTATACCATAAATCACAAAAATACTAGATCCTTTGTAAAAAGTATATTTAAAATTCTCTAAATAAGGTTCAAAATTCCCTGTTGTAAAATTTTCTTACCTAATAAATTAATCTTTAATTCCACTATCTCCTTTTTTATTAACAAAATTTCATTTAAATGATTCGTTAGACTGTTGACTACGAATTCGTTAGACTACGAATCTATGACTGAATAAATTATGCTATAAAACTGTTAAATTGACAAAAACAAATATGGTATGTAATATACAACATCTCTCTCCTTTTCACAAATAATCTGACTAACCTTTTTTATCTTCTTTACTTCTTCTCATGGACTGTGTTTTCCTCGGTTCTCCCACACGTGCTCCTCGGATGCTGCCACGGTCTTTCTCCTCCAAACTGTTTCACAAACAAAAAAACAGCACTTGCTCGAAATCTCTCCTCTATTTAGTTTCCGACTCGATACAAACAATATCAATCTTTATAATTCCAAGATTTTTTTTCTCAGCTCGATATCTTGTGCAAAATTGATACAAACCGGCTACTCGTTCCAGACAGAAACTGGAATCTATTCGGACACGAGGAGATTGTACTTCTTGACTCGATCACGATTTCGTCTCAACAGGAATCTGCTTACACGGCCACCAAATTCACCACTTTACACAAAATTACTATTTTTCAAACTGGACTGCTACCTTCCGATCTTAATTGCACAGTAAATATTTTTCCTTCATCAATCTGAGACTCAACCACTCTGTTCTCCCTCCATCCATCTCTTCGCCAATCACAAGCATTCTCTCTACACATTACATCCCTACTTTCATTTCTTAAGAACAAATAGTGTTGTATGCAAAGGACATCGCACACATCTCTGGAAAATATAATGTCACTCAAATTCAATAAAATTTATACGATTACATTCGTTTTAAATGAACGATCAATTCTTATCATTGCGCCAACTCTTAATTATGATTAATTACGGCGCAAATTGCAATTAAAGTTTATCGAAATCACATTTTTGGAGTCCATAAAATGTTAGTTACAATCATTATTGCTCTGAGTGATATTCATAACAGCTTAAATCCCGCTGGGCCTAAGCGGATTAGTGAAACTAATCCCCTGATTTATGGAGTACCGAAAATCTGGGTATTTTAAAATATTTTTTCTCTCTCTAACTTATGTACCTACCCATTTGATTTCAGATTTATTTATATCAATTTCTGCTCTTATTTTTGAAAATAGACAGTTGGCGCAATGATAAGATTTGATCGTTAATTTAAAACGAATCTATTGGTATAAATTTTATTGAATTTGAGTGACATTATATTTTCCATAAGATGTGTGCGATGTCCTTTTCTGTCTTGTCAAATTTCCAGGAGATATTAAAATTAAATGTTTTCTTATATCCTAGAAAAAACCCTATAATCTAAAATTAAACAAATTGTTTACCGTCGTTTCGTTCTAGGAAACCATTTAAAAACATTATATTGTCTACTCCAACCGCGAGTACATTCACTTTCTAATCCGACCGTATTTTAGTTCATTGTTTAATTTGTATAAGTTCGTTCGTAGAATCTTTATCACTAAACATTTCCTCTTTCCACGAAATACTGCTCACGGCTCAATTATATGATTTACAAATTTTGGCTATATACAGGGCGATGAAAATTTACGATCTCGTGGTCTTTGACATAAAATTAATTCTCTAAATTTTCCCCATAAAATTATTTAACAATATACTACATAAATATCACAACTATATGTATAAGATACCTATATAAGTTGCAAATAAATGTTCAACTTTAACAATTTCTATTATAGTGACCAGTTTGTGGCTAATTATGTCATCTATAAGAAGGTAAATAAGTAATTTTAAACAGTGATTTTACAAAAATATAGTTTCCTTTGTTTATTTTATATAACTTTTTAAACATTATCTTATATAAATGATTTAATTAAATAAAAACTTTTCTTAACAAGAAGTATATGTATTGTATTACAGATATTGATGGGAGATAAATATTATAAAGATCCGGTATAGTAACGAACATCAAAACCCGTTTTAGAAAATTGGCCATTTATCATTATTTCTTCGACAATAAGATCCCAATCCATTTCCTAACAAAACCACAACTAATAGGTTATTAAACATATCAGATCATCCATATTTCTTTGCGCATTAAAAAAGCAAAGCAACACAACGTTTTAAATCAGATAACAATACCGATATTCAAATAAATCATAATCTAAGATTGCGCTAGCAATAAAACTGCATATACCCTTTAGAACTATACCGCAAGATAAGATTCTCGATGTATTAAGCCCCCTCTGTTCTATACGAGAAAATTATACAAGTCTGACCGCAACATTATACACAAAACAAACCTTTCTTCCACCATTACTCAGTTCTGAATCCAGCAAAATCGTCCACAAATAAGTTTTATGAGGGTAATGCTTATATGTAGATCAGGGAGCAGCAGGCTGTTTTTGACAGGATCAATGGCAATAACACTAACATAAACTTTAGAACTGTGTCCTTAGATTGGTCAAGCAATCTAGATCGTAGATAGGCCCTAGCTTGTTTTGCATTACTAACACATCCTGATTGCGGAGAAGGATGTTTTGTGCTTTCTGATAGATAAATAAAGAGATATTGTGCTTCTGCGATGGTAACATATGGAAGTAGTTTACTGTTTTTCAAACAAGAGTGTCTGAACTGAATTTTAAATTAAATTTTGGAGAATGCCGAACACTTGTGTTGGTATAAGTCAACTGTTATATTGCAAGGAAAAAATACATGTCAGTTATTTCCAAACTTTTTCCACTTAAATGATAGAATTTGGTAAGGCGGATATTTATGATAGAATATTTTTAAAACATAATAAATTTATTACATAAAACCATTTGCCGACGTTTAAATATAGTGTTCTACAAATGTTTTTAATCTTTTGAATCTTAGAAAGACTTTCTTCTAAACATCTAAACAACAATGTGAGGATAGAGGTATTTTAGATTATCGTACTCTAGATAGATTATTGCCGTCCGCAGAAGAAATAATAGGTAATAATTATCAGTCTGGCTTTAGACCGAGAAGCTCAACCATAGACCAGATATTTATCTTGCTGCAAATGTTAGAAAAGAGTTGGGAATAAAACAAAGATGTAAACAGGGATACACTGTGGAAGGTAATGGTGAAAATGGGAGTACCCAGAAAGCTAGTAGGATTAGCCCAGATGGGTGTGCATAATTCATGTGCATGTATCAGAATTAGCAGCAGTACACAGATGAGTTTCAAATCGAAACGGGTCTGACACAGAGCGATCCACTTTCTGTTTTTGAAGTTATACTCATAATACTTTTTTGAAGAAAATTTCATAATACTGCGAGCATGCGCACACAGACAGTATGGCGTTTAGTTGCTGAATGTTTCAAGTTATGTATAAATATATCAGTGCAAGAAAAGGTGTGAAAAGAATATATTAGTGTTTTTAGTAAATATATTTATTATAATTTTTGTGTCTTTGGATTTGTCTTCCTCAGGAGTAAGATGAGTATTATTAAAACATTTTATTGTATATTTATTATACTACTTCACCTTGTCTGTCTGTTACAGTGAATTGTCATTAGGTACGTCCGAACCGATATAGAAACAGTCCTCGTAGCGTATTTGGTATAGCGTCATATAGCGTCGTATAGCGGCCATAGATCGAGAGGTCTTGAGTTCGAATTCGGAGCAATCCTATACTTTTTTTTTTTTTTTTGAAAGCGGTAAGCACAAAATTAGTTTGGTGTTTAAAAAAAATTAAAGCAAACTGTTTAAAGTATATTTATTTTTAAGAAATCATATAATAGAAG